>NW_021498694.1:0-1266 GCF_001605985.2 Dendrobium catenatum
AACTTATTGGGGGATCTTTCATTGTAGCTCAATGTACGAAATATTGTTTACTTTATAAAATAAATGCTAGGGTGTATAGATCTTTAATGAAATTATGAAAAAAGAACACTCCATAAATTTATTGGATTATAGAATCAAAAAAGTAATAATTATTCAACAAATTTTATGTTGGTTGTCGACTGCCTAACATAGCCCTCTATTAATCTCAGCATGTGTCTACATGAGTGTTGGAAATGATTTTAGTGATTTCTAATTTCTTTTTGCTGTTGCATAAATTCACTTATTGATAATTTAAGTTTTGTTAGAGACAGTTTTCTTACTATTTTATGTAGTAATTTTAGTCATAAAATAATAAATTTAAATTCAAAGAAATTTTCCAAACGAAACCTTAGTCATTTTATTAATTTAAACTACAATATGTTTCAAAAAATTCACGTTACATTACTGTTTTCATCACTAATCAATACTTGCACTCCCTAATTAAAAGAAAATTTAATTACTTATCAATAATAATTTTCAACCAATATATAACTACTAGAATTATTTTTCTTCAAAATACAATTTTTAGTAATTAATTGTTGTAATTAAAGCTCTAATAATATAATTAATTATTAAACACTTGCTGCTAATTACTAATTTATTATGTTAATTTTAATTAAGGAATGATTAGTTTACCGAAGTTCTAAAAATGATCAACGGTAATATGAATTTTTAAAATAGATGGAACGGAAAATAGAATTTTGAAGAAATGGGAACTAAAAAAAGTAATTTACCAGGAAGGCATACGCTAATGCACCTGCAACCAGGTAAAGGTCTCATGGTATTAATGGGTTTTAGATACTTTACTTTAGTGGCATATGTGAAATGGCTAGGCCCCTTCTCATTATCAACCTCATTTACAAGAAAAACAGGAAAATTTTCAATACCGGATGATATGTCCGGGAGTATAACTCACCTCTAGAAGAAGGATTAGCTTTCCATTTCTCAGTATTCTTCTGGCTGCTCTGGCTCTCTGAACAATTTGTACTTGAAAACATTGTTACCTGCCTTTGCTTTCTCCACCCATGTTTCTTGAATCTTATATAGACCATCATAGATGTAGATTCTTCCATTGATGAGGTTCATATTCTTCGCACTCCGTATCACCTGAACAAGATTGCCTCTATGCAAACTTCTCTCGAGTGCAAGATTACCCCTCTCAAATTTTTGATCGACCACCTGATTTTTACCATACTTGCTGCTGCAATCACCCCCCTGACCAGTGTA
>NW_021498695.1:0-431 GCF_001605985.2 Dendrobium catenatum
TCTGATCCTATTCCTCTCCACCAACACTCTCTATTTGATCAGTTGATTGAGAGGTTTGATCGATGGGAGAACCGCTTTGACGCCTATGTTGCTGCACAGGAGCAGCAACATTCTGAGGACATTCCCTGCTACGAGTAGCACCGAACTGAGGATTTAGCCAGATTTGACAGCTTCATTACTCACCAGCAGTAGCAGTATGACCAGGACATCGCTTGGTTCAATGCTCAGTTTACCATGCTTGCCAGCTACTTTCAGCAGCCGCATCCACCACCTCCATCTGATGATCAGGATCCCTCATTTTCTAGTCTGTGTTTTCTGTTTTGTGTTTTCTATTTTATATAGTTTGCTTTTTAGTCTATTTTTGTCTCTGTTGTGTTATTTTCTTTTGTGTATTTGGACCCTCTTTTTGTGATGACAAAAGGGGGAGTAGG
>NW_021498696.1:0-813 GCF_001605985.2 Dendrobium catenatum
TCATAATATTCTAAATTAAAATTGATAGAAATATGTTTTAGAATCTTTTTATTTATTTAAATAAAATTTACTATCGCATTCAAATGAAATAAAAAGGAGAGGATTTATATACATACCATTTTATATCATATTATTTACATATCCAACACTCAAAATTTTAATATTTCATGTCTACCACCCACAGACAATTTTAATATCAAATATGTCAGTTCGATATTCATTCATATCATCTTATAAACTTTAATATTGCATTCATATTTAATTTAGAAATGATAGACATGAAATATTAAAAATAAATAAATGTTAGATATATAAATAACTTGATATAAAGTGATATTCATATTAGGGGTGTCAATATTTGGCCAAATTTTTGGAACGAGCTTAATGTTTATGTAATTTACTAAATTTAGCGGAAGGAGCACGATTAAGGTATAATTTAAAAAAAGAGCTAATACGCACTCCTGTTCGGCGCATTCAAAGAATGCGCCGAACAAAATGGCAAAGAATGCGCCCTTCAGAAAAGCGCATTACGTCGAAACGCGTGGAATGCGCACTTCTATATGGCGTATTCTTTAGACTGTGCCCTTCTATCAAGCGCATTTAGTCTAGTCCACTGCCTGCCAGCGCAAAATGAGGAAAAATTGGCTTGTATCGGGGGGCAAGATCCGTAAAAGCAGTTGGGGAGGTGCGGAAATTGATGTCGCCTGTTGAATTTGGGTGGTTGGGAGCTGATTATTGATGATGGGTTTGAAGACCGAAGAGCTTTAAAAGGGGCAGTCTGCATTCGTTTTCTCCCACTCCTCCATCAGCGAA
>NW_021498697.1:0-307 GCF_001605985.2 Dendrobium catenatum
GGAACCCCTCCGGTTGAGATCTGCATTCAACACGGCCATCATCGGGGTGTTTGGAGTCATTTGAAAATATTTTGAATTTTGTAGATGAACCTTGTCGACTCTGTCGAGCTGTTGACAGAGGATCGGGTTTCGTAGGCTTCGTGCCTTTATTAGTGAATTCATATTTTTGTAGGCTTTGATGGCCTAATATGAATGTTTTAAAGCAAATATACCGGTCGGCACGACTTTATATTTGCTTAATGGTTCGAATCCTGTCGACTTCTCTTGACCCTATAGAAGGATCGGTTTCGAACCTGAATTCACTTGT
>NW_021498698.1:0-1290 GCF_001605985.2 Dendrobium catenatum
TCAAGTTTGATATCAAAGGAAGTGAGGATTGGAATTTTCAATTGTTGTACTACATGATTTGGCCTCTTTTTTGACAGATCATCTAGATGAATTGAATTCTTCTAATCATCCATTATGAACCTCAATCATACGGCATGATCTACTAAAATTCTATAAATATAAGAGATTTCTAAGGTTTCACTCACTCCATCCTTCTATTCCACTTTTTCATTAAACATGAGCCTTTAACATTCTTAATGGCAGGTGGAAAGCGAGCCCTAGCCACCAAAGAAGAACAAGAAAACTCAAAGCAAATTTCACATAACCCTAATCTCTTTGCCACTTGCATCTTGCTTTAAACTATATTCACCAACTTAATTATGTCTAACAATTTATTTTAATGAGGTAAAAATTATCATTACTTATTTTCAAAACCTTACTTCTCTTCACTCACATTCAACTCATCGTAAGCACAACCTTGCATTAGGTCACTTGATTTCTTATATTTTTGATAAAAAATATCAGCTTACATATTCCACACCGATAGATAAATTTCCTATTTTCTACTCTAATGGGTCTTTTCATTTCTTCTTCCATGATCACCAAGGGGAACATCCTAAAGAAAATCCATAATTTGATGTGGAAGGGGGAGACCGTTCAACACTAGCACCTATACTAGAATGAATACAAACACTAGCACCAGCATACAAGTCTTATTCCTTCAAGGCATTGATAGAACATTTTGATCGATTGGAATCCTGAATAGATAGCTACATTCAATAGCATAAGCTATAACATGAGACCAACATGGCATGAATTCGCATAAATTTGATACTATTCACCGCTATTATGAACCACCATCACCTAAATTACCACCTGATCAAGGTTCCTACTTCTAAGTTATTTTTTTGGTTGGAGTATTTCCTTTATATTTTTGTTGTAGTATTTATTGCGACTTTTTTTTTTTTCTCTCCCTTTTGGTGATGTTAAAAGAGTGAGTAGCCAGATGGTTGGTGGTATTTTGTGATTTTCTTTTTAATATACGTATGATTTTTTATATAATCTATGTTGTTTGTGTGTTTGTTTGGTGTTTAAAATATATCTAAGTTAGTGAGTGAGTGTGTGTGTATGTATAACAAAAAAAAAAATTACTTTTCACTATTGTTTAAAGTATCTTACATAGTGTGGGAGAGAATAAGAGAACATACAAGTTTCTTACAATTTTAACAAAAAATATTTTCCATCATCAATAAGGGGGAGATTATTGTAATCTGGGATCCATAGCTTATAATATTTGATGATAATAAATAT
>NW_021498699.1:0-282 GCF_001605985.2 Dendrobium catenatum
AATTATGATTAATTATAATTAAATTAATTAATTAAGTAATAATAAAAATAAAAAAAAACCTTTCCCTCTCTCACCTCGGCATACATGTCGGGCCGACAAACCACCTATGCATGCTTTTCTTAGCGTGGTAGGAGGGAACCCGGTGCGACACATACGACGAGGTAGGTGAGCGACCCCTCGGCTCCAAAACCCTATCCTCGGTGTGTGCAACGGGCCAGTAAACCACCTATGCACGCTTTTCTTAGCGTGGTAGGAGCGAACCCGGTGTGACGCATACGACGA
>NW_021498700.1:0-236 GCF_001605985.2 Dendrobium catenatum
CAATCTGCTAGTAACATATTAGTATTCAATAAACAAGGTGAGGTAGTTGGCTCTTGTACTATGTGTTATTTGATAGATAAGGAGATGAGAGTTGCAACATTGTACACACTACTTAATTATTCTATAGTCGATCTATATCTCTAGTATATTTAAGTAAATATTTCATATATTTTATAAACTAATAAATTGATATCATAATTTCAAAACTTTTACATGAAGTTCATTAATGATCAAAC
>NW_021498701.1:0-242 GCF_001605985.2 Dendrobium catenatum
TCTCTATAGGTTCAGAGCTCTACCTACATCTCATTTTAAACCTTTCTCATCTCTTCTATCTCTCTCGTTAGTTATATAACCCTCTAGCTTACTATTTCTTCAATTCCACTTAGATCATAAAATGTTAAGGTGGATGAACTTCCCTCATAACTAACGACAACTTTCCCAAGCCATATACCCTCCCCCTTTGTCTTCCTCCAATAACATCTGACCATGTATGATACTCAGAAATCTGGGTCGAT
>NW_021498702.1:0-248 GCF_001605985.2 Dendrobium catenatum
AAATGTGGTTGATATGCTTCAGTTGGAGGTTGATATGTTTGAGGAATTCCATAAGGCTCGTCTCCACTAAAATGTGCTTGATATGCTTCAGTTTGAGGTTGATATGCTAGAGGATTTCCATAAGGCTCGTAACCACTAAAATGTGGATGTGGGACTTGAGACTGCAATCCGTGGTGCTGCGGGGCAATGGCGTAAGAACTGCTGGGAACGCGTGGAGCATAAGTTACAGACTCCTCCTGAACTTCTTT
>NW_021498703.1:0-1435 GCF_001605985.2 Dendrobium catenatum
AAATTTAAACTAAAAAACAACTTTAGAAAAAAAAAAAATAGTTTTTGCTCTCTGTTTCTCAAGACTACTCGGTTTCTCTTTGTAAAGATCTTTCAGAACCTCTTCTTCATGCAAGTTTTTTTTTTGAATTAATTTTTTTTGACCTTTTTTCCCTTCGTAATTTCTTTGGCGTGAACAAATATATGCTTTTAACCACCTAAAATCAACTTATAACATGCGTTAGGCGGTATTTTTGCAGCGCGAACCATATTGATATGGACTTGAGTTTGGCCTTTTTAGCCCCTCGCAACTATCTCACTTATTTTTTTCGTTGTCAAAGACTTCCTCGACGTTTTTATGCCACTAGTCCCATCGCCATCGAGATCCCATCATGATTCCTCTCATGTTTCTTCATCTTTGAGAGTTTGTCATCAAAGCGAGAAACATTTTTGAGGGCGAAGTGAGGGAATGGTAGTTTAGTAAATAAATAAGTTTAGATGTTATATGTGTAAAATATGATAGTTTGAAATATTATGTATATAAGTCATCTTTTATTATTTTATCATGGTTAAATAATAAATATTTATAATATTTTTATAGCATCTGTAAAACTAAATAATCAAATGATTTCATAACTTTAAATATAATATGCCAATATTTAGCGTCAGCCATGATAAAATTTGAACAAAATGACTGGTAAAAAAAATTTCCTCTCAAAATATAACACTTATTTTTGAATTATAAAATTGTTACTCTTTTAATACTGGAAGTAGGGTTGTCAAAATCGGATCATGAGTTGGGTTCGGGTCACCTCCGTTTTTTGCAAATGGGTCAAATTTTCGAACCCAAAGACTTGCTTTTGTAAACGGGTCAGTTTTTTGGACCCGAACCCGACCCGACCAGTAAGGCTGCGGTGCGACAAAAGCTTCCGAAGAGATATGCAATCGGGCGACGGAGGGCAGGAGTGGTCAGCCGCGCGATTTCAGATCATTTCGGGTCATGCTCGAGTTTCCGGGTCAACTTGAATCCGACCCGATTTTTGAAACAGGCATGTTTATTGAACCCAAACTCGACCCATTTTACAAACGGATTGATCTTAACTCGAAATTTTTGGAGTCATGTCAAATTTTGACACCCCTAACTAGAAGACAAAACGTTATATATTGCAAAAGGAATTTATAATTATTTGAATTATTATCTTGCAAAATAAAATGCAATACCTTAAATTAAAAAATCTTAGGGATCATAATAGAAATACTGTTTTTCCTTTCTTTTTATCCCCTTGGCATATTAATGTTAGGGGGAATGGATGAACTGTGGAGGAATGCGAGAATCGGTGTATTAATTAATGGGAAGAACCGCATATTCTTTGCGTAATGAATATATAGTTGTTATTGTGAAGAAAACAACCGATAGAGCTAGGGTTTTTCGGTCCGCTAGGGTTTTGCTTCCTTGG
>NW_021498704.1:0-205 GCF_001605985.2 Dendrobium catenatum
TGTCCGCCAGTTGGTTTTCAGTTGTCACATGGTGTAAGTCAATATCTCCCTTAGTCACATGATCTCTAATGAAGTGATGCCTAATGTCAATGTGTTTAGTCCTTGAATGTTGGATAGGATTCTTAGAGATGCATATGGCACTAATATTATCACAAAAAATTGAGATGATGCCTACAGGTAATCCTAAATCCAATACCTGTTGTTT
>NW_021498705.1:0-209 GCF_001605985.2 Dendrobium catenatum
AAGATTAACTAGAAAATTTCCACGGTACAACACCTTTGATCTGATGGTTAGATAGTAGCAACAAACCATCATAATAATAAAATGTTAAAGATGAAAATTATTAAGAATCCAGAGAATTTGGTAAATGAATTAACGTAGATCAATTGGGCATATAAAACAACTTGGTCAACATGAGAGTCTACATTCTACCTATTTTTTTTTTTAGTTGA
>NW_021498706.1:0-211 GCF_001605985.2 Dendrobium catenatum
TCTTTCAATATCATATATCATCATTTCATTTAAATTTTATATTTTGTTGACCTGCATGCTAAATCCAAAGGAAACAAAAAAAAAGAAGCTAAAAATCATACCTTGCCCGATGGATCCACGATTTCTGCTAAAATCTTGCTGAAATCCTGCTGAATTTGGCGCCACTCTCGTCAAGTCCTCCGCTATTCCTGCGAGCTACCTCGATCGAACA
>NW_021498707.1:0-304 GCF_001605985.2 Dendrobium catenatum
CTCTGCACCTTGAATAGCTTCATCCAAAAATGGCTAAAAAAGACCTTGCCCTGATCAAACACTATAGACTCGGGGGTATGCCATGCAAACATACCACATCTCTAATGAAAGTAGTCGTCACTAACACTGTGGTGTATGGGTGGCGTAGGGGAATGAAATGAGTGTATTTTCTCGATCTATCAATCACCACCATAATCACTGTGAATGCATCTGACTTAGGCAATCCCTTAATGAAGTCCATGGTCATCTCTTCCTTCACCTTCTCGGGTAGGCTATAAAAGACCACCTGGAGTCATAGTCTAAT
>NW_021498708.1:0-292 GCF_001605985.2 Dendrobium catenatum
TTGTTAACCTTCGCAAGTATTTTAAAGGGTCCGGCACCTCTCGCATGTAATTTCTTTACGGACCCAGGAGGAAAACGCTCCGGGCGGATCCGTACCATCACAAACTCTCCCACCTCGAATTCTTTAAATCTCCTTTTCTTATCAGCATGAATTTTATAATCAGTATTGCTTGGTTCAATTTTCTTTTTCATTTCATTGTGTAACTCATGCAGATGCAAATGCAAGAGATCGAGCGTGCAAGAGGATTGTCAAGATTTAAGAGCTTACAACAGTTTAAAACAACAGACAAAAT
>NW_021498709.1:0-250 GCF_001605985.2 Dendrobium catenatum
ATTAATGTGAAGGATGCTATAAAGGACCTAATTATATTTACCTTAACACATAATGAACCACATGATATCCATAATGAACATCTAATTTATGTCCATAGAGTAAATCCTCACTATATTATGGCTTTTAATAATGCTGTAAACATGTGGATGAGCATATGTTAGCTAATGCTAAAAACCCTAATATTGCTTCTTCTTCATCCATTACTCATTCTGTTACTCACAATAATTTGCCTGATATGAATATCATGTT
>NW_021498710.1:0-1372 GCF_001605985.2 Dendrobium catenatum
TCAATCTTCGCCGGAAATTATTGATGCTGCTGTTGTCCCGTAAGTTTTTTATTCTGTGAAGGACTTCATTCATATCAATTTCGTAAATGCTGTCAGTTTTCTTTTTTTCTTTTTAATCTTTTGTGCTCAAATATAGATATCCACAAGAAGAAGTAGGACAGATACCTATGGCATTTGTGGTGAGGCTACCAGGAAGCAAGATTAGTGCAGTGGAGGTGATGGATTATGTGGCAAAGAAGGTATATAAATTATCTGCAAATGCTTGTTTCTAGTGTTAGTAATTATGATACAAAATAGATAATAACATGCTTTGTTTCTGCATTCTCTAAGCAGGTTGCACCATACATGAAAATACGCAAAGTCTCTTTTGTCAATTCTATACCAAAGTCTGCAGCTGGAAAGATCTTGAGAAAGGAATTGGCTACCTATGCAATGTCAGCAGCTCCAGTGTCCCGGCTCTAATACTTCTGCTGGAAGTCCCCAAAATGACACTTAATATGAGAGAAAACCTGCTTGTTTATATTCAGAAATGTCATTATTGCAACAGAAATAGTATGTTTTCCGAGTAATAGGACCAGAAATCTATTCCTGGGCAAAAAATCAACACTCGAATCTTATGAATTCAGTGCAAATTGCAGCATAGAAAATTATTTCATTTACCTAAAGTGTTCCCAGATATTTCAATTTTTTTAGTAAAAATGATACTCGTCTCAATGTTCCCAACGATGCCAAAAATATTCAAATCTGAGAGCTTTTGTGGTCAAATTGGCCGTATCTGTCCTTCCATTGACGACCATCTAGAGCACTCATACAGTTAAATGTTCAATTATTTCAAACTTATGATTTTTATGGCCATATATTTCTTAGGGGTGTCTATTCAGGTCAACGGGTTGGATTTGGATCCAACCTGAGTTGATCTGGGCATAAACGAGTTGATCAAAATCTGACCCATTAAGCTAAACGGGTGAAGATTTCGAACCCGGACCCGACTTGCATGGGTGACCCAACCCGACGTGACCCGTGAACCCGCGGATGCAACGATGAATTGCGTGGGCGTCATGGCCTCGTGGGCGACTAGTGACAGGGCAAGGGCCACAAAGGCTTGACTTGCGTGGAGTGAGGAGGCCTGGCGGGTGGAGTGACAGATTGGCAGAGGAGGGCCGCTCTACTTGGCAGGCCACAGGTGGCCGCAATTGCACAAGGTCGGACCATCGGAGGCAAGGCTCGACGCCTCGACCCGAGCGCCCTGAGGCAGCAAGAGCTAGGCAGTCGCATGTCACAGGTGCCACGGTGAGACCAGTGGGCATAGTCGCGTGCCTTAGGTGACGGAGGTCAAGTCATCACGCATGCAGGATGAGGGGATCCAGGTTAC
>NW_021498711.1:0-212 GCF_001605985.2 Dendrobium catenatum
CTTGTGATAGCTTGAAAGGGGGTGTTAGCTAATCTTATCAAGCCGAGCGTGAGCAATTGAACATAAAATACATATTGCAATTATATATTTATATAATTCTACTGAAATCATCAGCTTGATTAGCAAACAACACGTCAAACATATGGTTAAGAGCCAGGAAGGAATTTATGGACAGTATAAACTCTAATAATCTAACTTAGGATTTGCTATAT
>NW_021498712.1:0-492 GCF_001605985.2 Dendrobium catenatum
ATATACAGATACAGTATATGGCTTCAGACAGAAAGAACAGAACAGAACAGAAAAGCCATGACTGTATAAAAATCAAAAGAATCAAGTACCTAATCACAGATCAGACTCAAAACATCTAGTCCAAGACCTCCTTCTATTTCCCAGAACCTAAAAACCACGCATAAAACAAGGATGAGCTAACAACTCAGCAAGACATCAATCACCAATCAATATCATCAGAAACTCACATCAGAAATCACATCAGAGAAGTATCCATACAGAAATAGAACAATCGTACAAAAATCGAACAATCATACATAAATTGTATAACAGACAGTACAGATAATATCTCAATAAGAAATCAAACATCAGATATGAAAGACTGAAGTCATATCAATTGGAGTTCAGAATAGATATCATAAAGCTTTCAAATCACAGAGTAGATAGAATCATACAGAATAATCAGAGTCGTATAAAAATTAGAAATCAAATAATTCACAGAACAGATTCAGA
>NW_021498713.1:0-257 GCF_001605985.2 Dendrobium catenatum
TGTGATGTGTGTGTGAGTTTGACTTAATTGGCCTAAACAAGAATACTAACTTAGCATGCAATTTTCTCGTTTGAGCAAACTCATATTTGATATCGAGTGAATGATGCTACAAAATGGTTTTGATATTTTTATTATAGATATACATATTATGGCTGAATTAAATCATTTAGCAGTTCTCAGCTAAGCAAATAATTTTGCTAATAAAAAACTATCACACTGGCATGCCTAAATTTTGTTAGTCTTTTTTATTACTTTGA
>NW_021498714.1:0-269 GCF_001605985.2 Dendrobium catenatum
GAGAGAAATGAAAGTATTTTCAAACAGGTGTCGAAGACCCCAGCTGTCGTACCTTAGGTCCTACCGGGATGGTTTGAAATTGAAGACCTGCGTTGTTGATTTTTAATCCAGGCAGATGGCTTTAAAATTTGAAGACCCCGGGTCGTCGTATCTTAGATCCGGCCGGGATGGTTCCAAATTGAAGACCTCATGCAGTCGATCTTAAATCCTGGTCAGATGGTTTGAAATCGAAGACCTTACGCCGTCGACCTTAGGTTCGGGTAGGAAGA
>NW_021498715.1:0-1499 GCF_001605985.2 Dendrobium catenatum
ATGTTTAATTTAATATTTAATATTATATTTTCTATTAAATTAATTTATTTAGTTATTTAACTGAGATAGCAATTGAACTGGTCGGTTCTTAAAAATCAGGATTAGTTCAACAGTTTTGACCGGTTGAATCGACAATTTTGATTGGTTCACACTGTTTGATGCTGGAGAGATTTTTAAGACGGATCAAACCAACCATATGACTAGTTCATGGTTGGCCGATCCAGTTCGGTTTTCAAAATCATGATTACAAAAAATTGATGCATTTTTTGTATGAATTTATTTTTTTAAGAGTATAAATCAAACAATTTAAAGACATAATAAGGTAAGATTGTGGAACTTTGAATGTGAGAAGCTTTTAATCCTCCAAGATAAGCTATTGAGAGAATCAAATCGGAGCCAAACTTAATGTGGGATAAGTTCATTTGCTCTTTAATAAATTGTTGTAGGACTTTTGGGAGAGTTTAGAAATAAATAGTATGTGCGAAGTTATAAAAATTATTATGGAAAAGAGATGTTTTTTAACTATTGACAAAAACATTCACTCTAAACAATGAAAAAAGTAAGTATTATTGGGAGTTGCAATGATTATAAGGGAAAAAAAGGTAATTATAGCGCAAAAGCTATAAATTTTTATGATTTATATAATAGGCTATATATTAAGAAAGTAGAAAATGAGATATATTAAGTGGTTAAGGCTAGAGATAAAAGAACTAGAACTAATAATTAAGTTAAATGTATTTAAAAGTGATATTAATAAGATTTCAGTTTAAAACAAAGACATTTTGTAAATATTAAAACAATGAAAAAGATATTCACATGATAAAAAAGCTTATGATTAGTGGAACAAATATTTACTTATGATATACAACATAGTACATATTTTATTACTATTTATCAATGATTTTAGTAGAAGATAAAAGGATACTTATGTGTGATATATTTAAATATTTTTGATCTATTATATCAAATAATGTGGACATAAATAAAGATTTAACTTCTAGAGTTATGACTGGTTGGTTCAATTGTAAAATTCTCCTAGAAATATTATGCAATAAAGGGATATAATGGAGACTTAAAAGTAAATTTTATAAACTATCATTAGGTCAATTATGTTGTATGTATATGAGTGTTTTGGAGTAAAGAAGTCATTGATAGATTAGTTTATTGTAGTGTGAATGAGAATATTAAGATAGATGTGTGACATAATTTGGAATGATAGATTACTCAACAACAACAAAAATATCAAGTCTATATCCCACTATGTGGGATCAGCTATATGAATCCTTTTTCTTCATTGTGTCCTATTAATAGTTAAATTCTCATTTAAATCTAATAAAGAAAGGTCATTTCTAATATTTTCTAACCCAGCTTTTTAGGTCTACCTCTATCTAAAATTTGTCGAATAATCTTGACATGGAATGATAGATTAATAAATTATTAAATTAAAATGGTGTGACAGTCAAGGTTTAAAATTGCGCAATATGAGGCTCGCCTTTGCG
>NW_021498716.1:0-244 GCF_001605985.2 Dendrobium catenatum
TCCTCAAAATCTCAGCTTTCTTCTATATCAGCTGTGCAATTCTTTTTTTTGGGATATGCTTACTATTGCTTTTTTTAGTTGATTTCACTTTCCATGTGTCTGCTTGCTTTGAGTTATATTTAAGGTGATCTTAACCTTAATTTAAACAAGGCCAAAGAAAGGTTGGCTTTTGCTTGGATAAAGCCTAGATCCTCATCAATGCAAGTTTTTCTTTCAATGTTGAAGGCTCGGATGGATGTAAGAA
>NW_021498717.1:0-205 GCF_001605985.2 Dendrobium catenatum
GCCAAAAGAGGTAGAGGATTTTGAATTCTTTCCAAGAGAGCAGCTTGGATTATGGAAAGAATTCCCAGGAGAATCCAAGAAGGGGGCCTGCGGACTAGGAGAGAGGGAGTGGATTTTGGGAATTAAATGAGATTTCCTATTTCAAATTTAAGAAATAGGAAATATTTAATTAAATTCTTTTTCATTTGAAATTCAAATTGGAGTT
>NW_021498718.1:0-214 GCF_001605985.2 Dendrobium catenatum
GTCCAAGGTCGTTCTCAAATAGAGGTGTGTTTTACATCGTTGGAAATTGCTTTCAAAATTGAGTCACAACTGAGTAGAGTGCCCAACTCCAATTGTTGGGGGAGCTCGAGGCCTCGAAGAAAGTTGATTTTGAACTCAACAAAATTTGAAATTACATAAGTCATGTATGATTCAAGCTCGTTATAAATTGTGTCACCTCAGGGCTTTCCAAGTA
>NW_021498719.1:0-460 GCF_001605985.2 Dendrobium catenatum
CAAGCTGTCCGATCCCGATCGTCCAGCACATCACCCTAAATTTCTGTTGGTCGATATTTATCAACCAGAAGTAACTAAGGTTTTTGAATAGATAGTCCTAGCCGATCCTGCGATCGTCCAGGATGATATGATCGTATCAATCATCCTTAATTACTTCCTTGATTGTTAGATCAATTAAGGCATAATTTATGAATATCGTCCAGGCCGAACCAAGATCGTCCTGACCGATTACCAAAAAGTACATAATATCTTAATTATTTATAGCGACAATTTCTTTCTATTTTGAGCTTATCGTCCTGGCCGATACATATATCGTCCAGGACGATCTGTTAATGACGGCTGCCTTAATTAAGAATCTTTATTTATATTTTTTGTTTTAAGCTCGATCGTCCAGGACGATGTAAATATTGTCCTGGTCGATTTGAGTAAAAATAGAAATTCTAAGTCTCTCAAGTGTGTG
>NW_021498720.1:0-2105 GCF_001605985.2 Dendrobium catenatum
TAGGAATACTTGGATCTAAGTATTTCCTATCAGATTAAAATCAGTAAAAGTAAGGAGATCACAAAGAATTCTAAAGCCTGTTAACCATTATTCTCCCTCTCTATATTAATTGTTACTTTGATTCTGGTGAACTTGATTGCTATGAAGAAGCTGTGAAAGTTAAAAATTTATCTAAATGGGAGTTAGTAATAAAATAATAGGCAAATTCTCTTTACAAAAGTAGCACAATGAACTTAAATCATTGCAGGTCTCTGCCACATCCATAACTAAAGCAAAAAACTATGAACTTAAAGCTAATCATTGATGTAATCCAATTGAAAAAAGACAGTTCTTGGTCAAATCACCTTAACTTTGAACAGTAGTAACAAATCCTATATACATATCCACATTTCATTTTCTTTAAAGCCTCTCCAACTTTAGTTTCCTAATACGACGACCTATATAAAAAATTTTATTTTCACTTAGAGTGCTAAACATACTAAAGGCAATCAAGTTCTCACAACTTTCATTGAAAAGTTTATCGAAATATCTTATCCACCTATATCGAATATCTTCTTCTAAGAAAAACACTTTCTAATCTTCATCCTTAATGCACTCCACTTGAACTAAATCCTTATTTTATCTCTTTACTCGGCAATCTTATACAATCATCTTTCATCCTTCTTATTATCTAATCATTTATATAAATCACTAAAAGTTAAATTCTTTGTATGAAATATTGTTTTTTTAGACTCCCTCCTAGCCCATCTATATCTATCCCAATTTTCTAAGGTTTTACATTTAAACCAATTTTTAGAACAAAGATTCTTATTTTTTATCTTTTATTGCTATTTTGATTTTATCACCAATTATTTTTACTATTAAGAGCCTTTTAATTCTTCAAGCACATACATTGCAATATTTTTTATTTTACTAACTATTTTTCCCGTATAACATTAGTTTCCTCATAAATAACTCAAATCTTAAGATCTTAAATCTTACTCTAAAATATTTTTATTAATGTTATTTAAATACCCCAATCTAATCCTAAGATAATATTTTATTTTTCAACCTTTTATCTTAAAGTCCAAAATTGATAAACAATGTTGTGTAGATAAACTTTCACTTAGAATGATTTTATAATCTCTACCATCTAAATGATCTATTATTCTTATAAGAAAGTAATCAATGTAAGTTTTATAATGTTCATTCTTAAAGTTATGAGATGCTCCTCTCTTAGCTTAAATAAAATATTAGCAACTACAAAATCATAAGATAGAATAAAATCTAATAGGGCTTCACCATCTTTTTTTAGTCGCTCCAAACCTATACCACCATGAATGCTTTTAAAGCCTTCTACCACTCTACCAACATGTTTATTTAAATCTCAAATAAAAACTTTTTCTTCAAAAAATATGTTTTGTATTAATTCTTCTAAGTCATTCCCAAATTTATTTTTAAATACATATCTAAATCTACTTAAGGAGCATAAGCACTTATAACATTAAAAATCTTAGCATCAACAATAATATTTAAAGTTATAATTCTATCTCTAATTCTATTAATTTCTAGAATATTATCTTTCAAACTCTTATTTATAATCTCACATATATTATTTTTAATACAACTCCCTATATGTCATAGTTTAAACTTTAAATCCTAAACAATCAAACTCCTTAGCATTTTTTCCAATCCATTTAATTTCTTGAATACATAAAATATTTATCTTTTAATGAATCAAAATATATATTAATTCCATTAATTTGCCTATAATAATAACTGTATTCTAAGTTTTTTTTTTCCTAATTCTAGTTTTATGGTTTAGCTTCTTTACCCACAATCAACCTTGATATGAGCACCACTGCGCCCGCGCATCGGTGCAATGGCAGTATTATCAAAGATGGCTCGCTTGAAATTAAATTGATTCAACTAGAAATAGATTCTAGTCATATAAAATGCACATTTGCATGTTTTTCACTCATATATATAACATAAGTATGCAATATATAAATATATTTATATTTCATACATGTGTGCATACCTATATAATATATAACTTTTTTTTTAATTAAGTGAGTCTATATATAATTCATTTAATAATTTAAATAAATTTTAAAATTAAGAGA
>NW_021498721.1:0-259 GCF_001605985.2 Dendrobium catenatum
ACAAACTTTAAAAGAAAATTTTATTTCGGTTCAACTTAATCCTTAAAGAGGGTTTAAAATTTTTTAAACTACCAATTCACCCCCCTCTTGGTGGCCGTGAGACATTTACTTAGGCTTAACAACCTAATTACTTGACTCAACACTTTTTGACTCGAGCTTTAATTGATACAAGTTTTTGGATAGACTCATCTATTACATTCATTTTAAAATCTTTCTTTTGATTTTTCATTTTTGACATTTTTCATACTTATAGTACATA
>NW_021498722.1:0-1009 GCF_001605985.2 Dendrobium catenatum
GGTGTAGTTGACAAACTCTGATTTTATTATTATGAAACATCCTCTCACTGATTCCTTAGAGCCCTAACATGCATGAATTGGATTTGGATTGGATTAGTTATAAACTTTCAAAAATTAAGACCAAATTATGACCAGGCTTTCGTAAATTCATAACCCAATTGGGATTGCATCAAATGGACCAGGAAAAATCAGGGAAGATCAATCTCAAGCCCTAGAATACCTCTATCAAAGTTCAGGTTAAAAAGATTTATAAATATTTATTTAAAAATAAATTAAGCTTTCATGTATATTTGAAATACAATGGAATATATAGTTCAAATTGAATTTCTTCTAATTTTGTAAAGTTTTATGTTATTTTTTAAATTAAATAAAATATTTGATGTACATATTAGATGGAGGTGCACTGACGGGGCAGGCGCATTCCATGCGGTGGCGACGCATTGGTCCATGCGGATTATGGAAATCATCCATATGGGTCACTTAACCAATGTGGCACCATGATGGACAATTGGATCTAACACAGCACGGATCCAACAGTCAAGACCAAACATATGGGATTAAATTTTATCTAGATGATCCAACGGTTGAGCTACCTCCCGCGGTTTGAACCGGACAACTGAGATCAAACCCTCTATTTCACTTAACCATGTCAGATTTGATCTTAGCTATACGTTTCCCGCAGTTTGAATGGATGGCTGAGATAAAACCTATCATTTCACTTATCCACGTTAGATTTGATCTAAGACGTAGATTGCCTGTGGTTAGAATCAGATGATTAAGATTTTGTTGGCTGGAGATCTGATTAACCCACGGTCTCGAGAGTTTAAAATGAACCATGGATATGACTCCATCACAGCCATTATCTAAAAAGAAAAGATCCAACGGCTACGAGAACTTCTTCCTCCTCCGTCAACCCAAAAACCCTAGGACCATTTTTCATTTTATTTTTACAATACAATGAACCAAAAGACTTTAAACTTTGAATAGAGGTAGAATGGGATCTAAAGAA
>NW_021498723.1:0-2006 GCF_001605985.2 Dendrobium catenatum
ATAACCTCAAGTACACCCCGATGATGGCCGTGTTGAACGATGATCTCAACCGGAGGGGTTCACACATATCTTTAAATGCCACCCAAATACTCCAAAAATCCAAAAATTATTCCAAATTCCATATGTTTAAAATTGAAATCTATCCATCCAACCACTCAAAGCAAAATTCATCCACCCTCCGCAACAGTTTGCCGGGTCGGACAAATTAAAGTTTACTTCAGCTCACAAAGAGCCAAATGCCTAGTC
Organism: Dendrobium catenatum; assembly: GCF_001605985.2. Classification (NCBI taxonomy): domain Eukaryota; kingdom Viridiplantae; phylum Streptophyta; class Magnoliopsida; order Asparagales; family Orchidaceae; genus Dendrobium; species Dendrobium catenatum. Next base: position 247 of record NW_021498723.1, read on the forward strand.
GAAAATATCACTAGGATCCATTCTCAAACAATCTCTTGCCAGTAAGGACGTGATACGTGTCCTCTAACCGAAAGTTTCGCCGCCAAATGGCACTGCAGGTAAACGGTTATGACCCGGGGACCTCTGAACCGAATGGTTTTGCTGCCAAATGGCACCACAGATAGCGGTTATGGCCAAAGCCAATACTCTCCTTAATGACGTTAAATCCTTGAGATATGAATCAATAGGATATGATTGATAGGGCATAAAGCCCTCTGTTAGCTAAGGTGGATTCAAATTTGTCCCCTTAGAAAAACATTCAACTCCGGTCTATAAGGTCCCCTTGGACGAAGCAACCCATGGCTGCCGACAAGGATCCTTCTGTCAGGTTGGGTCGACTACCTCCTCTGACTAAGTAGACCAGGGACCACGATGGCCCGGGACGACGGAACCATGGGATCTTGATCGGGTCTATCATCCATTCCCCCACTATCCGTTTTAAGTTCCAGATGGTGAAAATTCCAGTTTTAAATATCAAATTTATCAAATCTCTTAACCCAAATTCCAAACATCTGAAATCTCCCAACTTCCAAATCCATTTTCAATTTTCAAATCCCAAATTCATGCTGCTACTATATGCCAGATACCATGTATATTCTGCGTATCTGATTGTTGACTAGCCTTAATCGAAAGTTCTCTCTCGTGATCGGGAGGGGTAATTAACTATAGGGGCTTGCGCCTATAGGAAACCAGAACTCAGATCATAAAGTCCTCACAAAATGAGGGCAAAATCTCTGGATAGTATCTTATCTACAAACCCATCTGCCTTCCAAAATTTACCCCGGAACTTAGTTCGTTAAAACTCCCTCGCCGAATAAAAAGAAAAAGCACGGCGGGGAGGCCGGGGCCGAATTTTCGGAGCCCACATTAACTTGTCAGAATCCAATTCAATTGTCTTGGGCGTGCTTGTGAAGGTCTCTTTATCATTAGACATCAAGTAGCTCTATCTAGGAACGCCATGTAGAAGTTTACAGTGGTGAATTTAGATTAGTTTGAAGACAGATTTAAGGTTTCCTAGCCGACTGCCTAGGCAATGAGGAACCCGCTTGGGTTTGCAAACAACATATACAATTATACATTGATCATAATTTAGACCTGTGTCATGATAATAAGATTTCACAATTGACATATGTGTAAGATAATTTTGAATCCTTTAAACTTTCTTTAAAGGATAATATAAATATATTTCATATTTTTATTAGATGAGCCTAAGGCCAATGCATACTTATAAGATGGGTACAAGGCCAATTATAAATATTAATTGTTTGTGAACGTGGAGACACTACAACAATCAGTCATTTTTGGCAGACTTTTTTTGTCAGAAATCACTGAATTTTGATAGGAAATAAAATCGCATGTAAACCACACATAGGAAAACAATTAAAGACAGAAAAAATCAGCCAAAAAAATTTCTTGCACTTTTTTGGCGGTAGATTTTCCGTTGTAATTTCTGCAGTAAAATATTAAAAAAATTTAGCAAAATTTTAATTTTTTATTTAAAAAATTTATCTCATACTCTCCTACTCCACTCTACCAACCACACTCAGCCAAGCCGTTGCTCGCAAACCCGCCAGACGGCCCACGCAACCCGGCTACCAAACCCACTAGATTGCCCGCTTCCAACTCGCCGACACACAGTCCGCCCACCAACCTATGCAGACCCACGCAATCCCGCATAACCCATTAACCCTCTCACTAAACTGTGCAAACCGGCTGTTGCT
>NW_021498724.1:0-245 GCF_001605985.2 Dendrobium catenatum
ACGTGAGATTGAATACACGGTAGAATTAGACCACGGGATGGCTTAATCCAGACCGTCGATCAAACAATCAACGGTCCAGAAAATGCACACCTGAACCAAGTTAACGAGAATGCCTGAATCTCGTTTTTTGGCTCGTTCTTTCTATCTAGCCAACCAAATTCAATGAAATTTTAAACCTAGATTCAATAGGTGAACAAAAATATTTTCAAACTATTTGAATGATTATATAAGCACTTAATGAAAAG
>NW_021498725.1:0-1007 GCF_001605985.2 Dendrobium catenatum
TCGTATAGATGACGTCTAGAGTATGAAATGGCTATGTACTAATTCATCCCAAATGAACTCAAAAAATTTCTACGTTAATCATATTGTATAATCATAGTCTCATATAGATGACAACTAGAGTATGAATTGGGTGCGTACTAGTTCATCCAAATGAATAAGTAAATTTTTTTAACTGTTCATATTATATAATATTGGGTTTGCACAGATGACTTCCAGAGTACAAAATAGACTCATACAATTTCATATCAAATGAAGCATGATTTAATTAAAATAGATCATACTATATGATATTGGGTTCGTACAATATGTAGTCTAGAGTACAAAATCAGTTTGTATAGAAAGATACCTAACAAATTTGTTAAATTTTGAATAGATCGTACTGTATGATGTTAGTTCGTACACATTCCAATAATAGTATGAATGGATGATGATACTCTAGGGACACTTAAAAGGTGTGAAATGGATGATGGCACTTTGCTACACTGGGGATTGGTGAAAGAAAGGTTAATTTTAATATATGAAGGATACACTAAGCAAACTAGACTTATATATGGCATTATAACTGAAATACTATTTATTAACTAGACTGTAGAAGATAAAGACTTAGTTCAATTAAACATTAAATGTTCAAACAATTTTTTCTGTGTACATAAATATGAAGATTATATATGTGTCTCAATTTGTAGATATGGTAAAGAAATTTGGAATAGGCTATACATTACATATGAAGGAACTAATAATAAAAAACAATCTAGATTGAATATTGTATTACATAATTATGAATTATTCTGCATGAAACTAAATGAATCAATCACTGACATGTATACTTATTTAGCACAAATAGTCACATCATTGCATGCTTTAGGTAGAGAACTAACAAATGCTGAAAAAGTAAATAAATTTTTTTGTCATTTTCCTACTTCTTATAATGCAAAGATAATTGTTATAAAGTAGTCAAAAGACTTAAATGTTTATTTTATTGACAATCTTCTTGGATAACTAATTGC
>NW_021498726.1:0-333 GCF_001605985.2 Dendrobium catenatum
CCAAATTTCCAAATATGAAGTTGCTTACATAATTTTCACATGTGAGTTCAAAATAAGGTTTAGTATGTTTATCTAAATTTTTCCTATTTGATATTGCTTTGAAAAAATGTCAATTTTCTTGCACATGATATGCATATTAATTATATACAAATTATAACATAAATGATTATAAAAATATGCAACTATGTAATTATGAACTCTGATTATGAGAAGAGTAGTGAATATTAATTTAAAATAAAGTTTGGTTATAAATGATATATGATTTACAAATATAGGTAGGACAAAAGAATTCTCATACATGAGACTACGTGGGCAAAAGGGACTCCAGAGAAT
>NW_021498727.1:0-216 GCF_001605985.2 Dendrobium catenatum
CGGAACCATGGGATCTTGATCGGGTCTATCATTCATTTCCCCACCATCCGCTTTAAGTTCCAGATGGTGAAAATTCTAATTTTAAATATCAAATTTCTCAAATCTCTCAACCCAAATTCCAAACATATAAACCTTCAAATTCTCAAACATCCAAATCCAATTCTCAAATTAAATATCTATGCTGCTACTATATGCCAGATAACACGTATATTTTAC
>NW_021498728.1:0-340 GCF_001605985.2 Dendrobium catenatum
AGGGTACAAAATTCTTTTGGAAAATAGAAATCTAACTTAGAATAACTAAATAGGATAAAAAGATCCTTTCAAGATTTGTTTACAAAGAAAATATCTCATAAATAATAAACCAAAGTAATTTTTCTCAATCATGGAAATTCAAATCAAGTCTTTGAAAGCATCACATAATTAATGAGTTTTCTAAGTTTGAAGAGTTTTACCAAAGAAATGATAGCTTGCATTTAGTGGGCTCATTTTATGCCTCTTATCATTTTGATTGGCTCTTTTGAGCATCTTTTGAAACTTTTATACACTGTTGTGTATTTAGCTTTCTTTTCAATTTGGCTTCATTGGCCTCTTT
>NW_021498729.1:0-606 GCF_001605985.2 Dendrobium catenatum
ACTCAAAATCACACCATGAAAGTAAGGGGATAAATTGCAGAGCAATTTGTGAGTTATGGTGGATAGTGGAACCACACATAACTTCATCTCAAAGGATAGTGGAACCACACATAACTTCATCTCAAATTCGATGGTGGACCAATTGAGGTTGAAATTAGCAAAGATGGAAGGATGTGAGGTGATGATGGGCACGTACAGGCAAGATGATAGGAGCTGGTGGATACATAAAGTGTTGATGATGACCTTGTAGGGCATTCAGGTGGTGGAAGATATCCTTCCCTTAGAGTTGGGAAGTACGAATGTGATTCTAGGGATGAAGTGGCTACGGACTATGAGGGATATGAAGGTGAACTAGAAGCGCTTGACCATGGAAATACAAGTGGAGGGGAAAATGTAGTGTTTCAAGGGGATGCCTGCTTATGTAAGGCCATGGTCTCTTTAAAAGCCATGCTCAGGACAATCCAAGGTGCATGTGTGGGATATTTGGTAGAGTTGTAAAGCATAGAAGGGGTCCATGAACAAAAGGAAAGTAAAGTTTCAGTGGGGGCCCAACAGATTCTGCAGCAATATCAGAATGTATTTCAGTCACCGGTCGAGTTACCACCG
>NW_021498730.1:0-217 GCF_001605985.2 Dendrobium catenatum
GAAAGGAGAAGGTTGAGGAGAAACCTATGGTAAAGAAGGGCAAGAAAAAGTTTCAAAGAGCTTTCTGGGCAGACTCAGCTTCAGACTCATCTGAGATAGAAAAAGAAGAAGAAGTCACTAATCTTTGCTTAATGGCAGACAATATGGATCACTCAGATCAAGAAGAGGTATGTAACTTATCCTATAATGAATTATTTGAAGTTTCTGAACACATGCA
>NW_021498731.1:0-535 GCF_001605985.2 Dendrobium catenatum
TATTTATGAATTTTGAGTTTGTCTTATCAATAAAGTTCTATAATTTTGCTAAAAGTTATGAAGAGGTATGTTATATGTTGCCAATTTAATATTTTTTAATATCTATTTTGTTATATATTTTACTTCATTTTCTTTTGCTCATTTCATTTTGTAATAATTTCATATGATAGAGAAGGAGAATTGAAGATGGTTGCATTCATCAACTTCCAACACACAAAGAGCTCAACAATAATAATAATAATAATCGTCGCTGCTGACCCAACCAAAAATAATAAGTTCGTCACTGTAGCTCCTTGTTGGGAGTTTCGTTTGATTTTAGTTGTTTTTTTTTTTTAATTTTCTTGTTAACCATAGCTAATTCCACTTCACAGTTTGATAAAGGATTCTTAGGCGGCTTGCTTAGAACCGTGAAGCTGCCAGAAAAATAGATTAAGGAAAAAAAACAAAAAAGGTAACAGTGAACATGGTCATTACTTCATTTGCAATATTTCTTAGCTTTTTATGCTCAATAATTTTGTAAACTCAGTGCTATTGA
>NW_021498732.1:0-238 GCF_001605985.2 Dendrobium catenatum
ACAAGGGTTGCTTCAAGGATCGCTCTGCTTCTTCTTCTCCTAAAGTTTCTCATCTGTGGAAGTGTCGGTAGAAGTAAGGATTCAGTATATGATCGTGATTCTCTGCCAGCTTCAGGAGAAAGCAAAAGGAGATAGGTTCTCTGTCTTGTCGGGGTGGCAAAACGGACTTCACAGTAAGGTCTTCTCCGCCTAGCTTTGGGGGCTAAAGGAGAGTCACAAGTTTAGTGCAATACTCATA
>NW_021498733.1:0-287 GCF_001605985.2 Dendrobium catenatum
GGCGGCGGGATGGCTTGGTGGAGAAGGTTGTGGGGAGAAAAAAAAAAGGGGAGAGAGTCACGGTTCTTGGAGGAGGGAAAGGAAAATCAAAACACACAAACCTTGACTCTTCCTCCAATAGAACTCACCAAGAGATCAACAATGCTTTCTCCTCAAGAACTCACAAAGAGATCTAGAGGAGTTTTTGGAACTCACAAAGAGATCAATAAAATAACTTTTCATTCATCAAAAATCAATCCTCATACATAAGAAGATGGCCATATATATAGGCCTCTAAAATGACAAAG
>NW_021498734.1:0-670 GCF_001605985.2 Dendrobium catenatum
GTATGCTGTAGTAGCAGCTAAGAAAAGTAATGATGATATTGAGCTGTGTACAGTGAACATCAAGATGTGACATTTGGTCATTATGTCCAAAAATCCATCAGTGAAAGGTCCCGAAAATGAATCTTGTAAATAAGATCAATGGAAAATTGTTTAGCAGGGTGGTTTTAAATTCCATGCTAGTTTTCCTGCTATCGTTCGTTCTGCATTATTCCTGTTTTATGAAAGTGTGGGGTGATGTATTAATTCTGATCACTAATCCCTGCCTTTCATTTGTGTAGAATAGAAATACAGGACACACCGATGACTGTCCAACTGGGACAAGGAGCCAGGATTCAGCTGGCGATTACTGTTATTGAGACCGGAAATGCCGGAGCTACCATCCAGTTTGGTAGCATTAACTTCCCGGCAATTGCTGCAAGGAATACCGCCATTCCTGTGAATGGTAGAATGTTGAGAAGTCTGCCAGAGAACTCAATGCTGATGAAGCTATAGCCCGTTGTGTGCATCTGCCAGCACAACGACCTGTTGCTGAAGATTCTCGTGGGAGAATTTCTGTATTCGAGAGGTTATCACAGCCTGAAGTCCTGACCACCAGGAGAATTGTGAATGGTAAAAGAATATCTGTGGTGACTGCAAACACCACTACTTTGCCAACCAGGTTATCTGCGCC
>NW_021498735.1:0-405 GCF_001605985.2 Dendrobium catenatum
ATTTGCAGGTATGCTCCACTTTCTTTGTTATGTCATACTCCTGTAGAATGTCTATTATGCCGAGATAGAGAACAACATCGTAGACCTCAAACAGATCAACTTCTGGAGAATCAGGACCCTCGTTATGAAGTAGCTTTTGATTAGCTTGAGCTGGCATGTTCACTCCGAGCTGCACGCGGAGCCTGTTAATTAAATAAAAAAATAAATTAATTAAATGGTGAAGCCTGTAAGAAAATGATGCTAATTTCACAAATTTTTTTAATTTCCAACTGAAATCTAACATGATAAATTTTTAGGTAGGTGGATCAGGCTCAATCGTGGACTAGTGCGAGGGCTTGATCGCGAGCTAGCGCGGCAGTGAGGCCTTCCACCCATGAGGCGTTTTGCCTAGCCAGAAGCGGGAGT
>NW_021498736.1:0-2343 GCF_001605985.2 Dendrobium catenatum
TTTAAAATATTAAAAATAATATATAAAATATTTAAAAAAAATTATTTGTTTTTGTCTTAAAAATTTTTATTTTTCTTTTACCCTCTCTCTCTTGTTGTACTTTCCCGCCTCTCTCTTCTTTCTCTCTCTCTCCGCCTCTTTCTCTCGAATTTTTATTTTATCCAGTGAACGTACGCTCCTCTATGTTCGGATTAAGGCAAAAAAAGCGCAATACCGAGTACCAAGTACCGAGTTGTACCGAGTTTTTTAAAAAAAACTCGGTATTGCGCTGTTTTGGTCTAAAACTGAACGTAGAAGAGCATGTGTTCACTGGATGTAATAAAAGTTCATTTCTCTCTCCCTCTAGTAGAAGAATTCTAAGCTTTAATGCAAAATTTCAAGACATTTTAGTGGAAAAAATATTGATATATAATATTCTAAGCTAGTCTTAAGTTAGTCTCTTTGGTGTAGTTTTGAGAATCCTTTATTAAAAGCTTTCTAAATGATTTTTATCACAATTTTGATGAAATTTATTGGCATAGAAGGTTTGCATTAAGATTTTCTTCTTTTATATGGTTAGCTATGGTGAATAGCCTAAAAAATGCTGATAGTCTTATTTATAGAGGCATTCCTGCTCATCCCACTTGCCTAGCTCCTTTTTAGTACTAATGTTGAAACTATTTCTCACGTCTTTTCTAATGCGCTTATGAGCCTTTTTGCCTCCTTGGTGGGCCTTTAGCCTAGGCAACTATAGGTGAGGATTTTTCATTGGGGATGGTTTTTGACATCGGATCGGAGGGGTTCGACGAATCCACGTTGATGATCTGGTGGCCGTGTCCGAGCATAGATCTAAGTACTGCTTGGAAGAAATCACCACTTGAATACAATTCAGGATACAAAAAATGAAACCTTATTACAAGCACTAGCTCGTATTTATAGTATTTGAAAGGCTACATAAAAGGCAATATGCCTAAAGAAAATATAAAGGCCAAATATCTAATCATGTGGTCAATACAGGACTGAAGTTTATGACAAAAATAACCAAGCAATAGCCCTAGCATCAGTTTTGCAGGTAGGCTTGGCATTTCCAGAGTCCGATGCCTTATTTTTCTTCTCTCAATTGGGCTTTCTCTCATTTTTAGGTTATTTTTGCAACCTTTACATTTAGGTATTTTTTCTCTCTTTTTTGAGATTGTCTTGGCCTCCTTTGAGGTTTTGTAATTTCTTCTTACCATGAATAAATGCGGGGCCATCTATAATATTTTTCAAAAAAAAAAAAAAAGTAAAAAGTCGAAATAATATAAATAAGCATCTCAAGCTCATATGGACGAGCTTTGAGTTCTTTCTTGCCTTGTTCAAGTTGAAGTTACTCTATTTAGATACATCAAAATCAGGGAAATCACAGTAATGCAAAAATCAAATTCGATCATACATTTTAATTTGGATTATAGAATTTAATATTTTAAAGCGATAATCATTTTTTAGATATTGGAATTTCTTATACATAGGCTTTGGTTACATTATATATGACATGCCACCAAAAAAAAAAAAAAATGACATCCCACCAAAAAAAAAAAAAAAAACCTATTTTGATCAAGCACGAATCTCAATGTAAATATGAGTAAGAATTTTTTAAAATTAAATCTGAGACCATCTAAACTTTAATTTGAACAGGGGGCAGAACTATATATATATAAAACCTTAGCATCATTACTAAGAGTATCTAAAGAGAATTTGATTATATATATTTGTATTTGATCATAACTATTTTTTAAATTAAAATGAATATTTGATTAAACAAGCATCTATTGTATTATATTTATCTCAAAGTAATTATGTAAATCAATGAAATAGGAAATTCATCTTAATTAATTAGCTATATGTTATGAATTCCGTTTTTTTTTTTTTCTGAACTTCATCAGTGGTAGTTTTAACCGCCATAATTATACAAAATTGTGACGATTTAATCCGCCACAATTCTTTGAACCATCTTTTTTAGAGCTTACAGTGGCGGTTTTAACCGCAATAATTATGTGATATTGTGGCCGTTAAAACCGCTACGAAAACTAGCACTCATTATGTCTTCCCATCAGTCATTAAACCGTTGTGCAGCATCATTGCAGCTCATTGCAATCATAGCGGACAGTTAAAATTGCCGGGAATGGTCTAATTTTGTGCTGCAATAGACCTATTTTCTGATAGTGAATGAGAAAGAAGATGATGATAAAGAAGAGGGTGGAGGTGAAGAAGAGAAATAAGGGAAAATGAAGAAGAACAATAATAAGAAGAGGAGGAGAGATATACCAATACACAAAAGGAGATCAGCTATGGGAGGTGGGCTTCCTAGGGCAAGAACCAGTCGGA
>NW_021498737.1:0-242 GCF_001605985.2 Dendrobium catenatum
GCCGATATTTATCGTCCAAAAGTAACTAAGGTTTTTGTATAGATCGTCCTGGCCGATCCTGAGATCGTCCAAGATGAAATGATCATATCAATCATCATTAATTACTCCCTTGATTTTTTGATCAATTAAGGCATAATTTGTTAATATCATCCAAGCCGATCAATGATAGTCCTAGCCGATTATTAAAAAATACATAATACCTTAATGGGAAATTTACATACATACCACTTTATACCATCCTA
>NW_021498738.1:0-1811 GCF_001605985.2 Dendrobium catenatum
TGGAAAGGTGAGCAAGCTTAGTCCAAGGTATATTGGATCGTTTGAAATTCTCGAAAGGATTGGTAAGTCTACTTACAGACTGTTATTATCTGATCAGATGTTTGAAGTGCACAATGTGTTCCACGTATCCTCTTTGAGGATTCTGACAAGAAAGTGTCTGCTAATGAGGTTGAGATTCAGGAGAATCTGCAGTACAAAGAAGAACCTGAGTTAATTTTGGCTTACGATGTTCTGAAGTTAAGAAGTAAACAGATTCCGATGGTTAAGGTGCAGTGGAAGCACCGAACAGCACGAGAAGCGACTTGGGAGGAGTCGGACATGAGACAAGCATACCCGTATCTTTTCTAACTGAGTTTTGATTTGGCAATATCGAGGACGACATTTTTCTGAAGTTGGGGAGATTGTAAAGGCCATTTTGCTCCCAGGTTCGTCCGGACGAAGTCGGATCGTCCGGGACGATCGGTACAGGTTGTGCAGAAAAATATGTTTGGCTGCATGATTCGTCTGGACGAAAGTCGGATCGTCTAGACGAAAATTTTACAGAGCCCAGTCGTCCAGGGACGATAATTAATTTCGTCTGGACAAAATTTGTCCAGAGCCACTTCGTCCCGGGAAGAAGTTGCGATCGTCCAGGACGATCAGTCTGGATATATATAGAAATGAGATATTTTGAAGAGAGAGAAAAGCCCAGGAGAGAAAAACAAAGGAAAAAGAAGTAAAAGTGATTTTTGGGCGACTCCCGTCCATTTTCGTCCGTTGCAGTAGTTCAAGAAATTGGTGTACGCAAGGTAAGACATATTCCGCCTTTCTCAATTTTCAGAACGGTGAAGTTTGAACGATTTTTCTGTCCGGATTTCGTTTTCGTTAGCGAATTTCGTCCGTATTTTCCGATTGGTTCAGTTTTTATCGCGTAACTTTTGGTATGTTTCTGAGGTGCCGAGTGCGCACATTTTGATTATTTTCTGAAGAATTTTGACCGGATAGTTTTGATTCGGTGGTGTTTTATTTTGACTGTAATTTTTAATGATGTCTGAAATTATTTGGGCAACAGAATAAAAGTCTTATAATGTTGTTATAAATGTTCTGTGGTAATTCAGTAAATTTCTGAATCTGTGAATTTTGTGTAAATTCCGTATACTGTCGTTATGACGCTGGATTTTCGTACGATTTCTGAAATTGTCCGGATTTGTTTTGAAATGACATGATATGATTGTGTGCTATGAAAAAGGAGTTATAAGGGGTCAGGATCCTGTGAGATCCTGTCTGTGTCAGGGAAAATCTGAAATGAGTTCTGAAATCTGAAAACAAGTTCTATTCCGGATCCGATGATAAGTTCTGTTCTTGTGCTATAAGCACATCTGTTCTGGTGCCATGAGAACAAAGGGAGGCATAAGGGGCCAGAATCTGAGAGATTCTGTCAGGGTCAGGGAATCTGTTCTGACTTTTGATATGTTCTGATTTGATCGGATCTGTACGATTCTGTTTTGTTCTGATTTGATCTGATTCTGTATGATTCTGTTCTGTTCTAATTTGATCTGATTCTGATATGATTCTGTTCTGTTCTGATTTGATCTGATTCTGTATGATTCTGTTCTTTTCTGATTTGATCTGATTCTGTATGATTCTGTTCTGTTCTGATTTGATCTGATTCTGATATGATTTTGTTCTGTTCTGATTTGATCTGATTCTGTATGATTCTGTTCTGTTCTGATTTGATCTGATCTGTATGATTCTATTCTGATTATGATTTCTCTGATTCCTGTTCTGTTCTGATTCGATATACAATTCTGTTGATCTGATTTCTGTACGGA
>NW_021498739.1:0-435 GCF_001605985.2 Dendrobium catenatum
AATAAGAAGAATAAGAAGAATAAGAAGGAGAGAGAGAGACAGAGAGAAAGAGGAGAGAGAGAGCGCAAGAGAGTATTAGATAGCGTAGGAGAGAGAAAGAGAGAGATAGAGGGAAGGGAGAAAGATAGATTGAGTGATATAGAGCGTAATAGAAGGGGAGAGAGAGAGAAGAATAAGTAGAAGGAGAGAGAGACATAGAGAGAGAAAGGAGAGAGAGAGATAGAGAGAGATAGATAGAGAGAGAGGAGAGAGAGATAGATAGATTGAGAGATAAAGAGAAATAGAAGGAGAGAAAGAGAGAGAGAGAGAGGGAGACAGAGAAGGAGAGAGAGATAGAGAGATAGATATATAGAGAAAGAGAGAGAGAGAGAGAGAGGGAGGGAGTGAGAGTGAAAGCAAAAGAGAGTAAGATAGAGCGAGAGTGATATATAGAGA
>NW_021498740.1:0-234 GCF_001605985.2 Dendrobium catenatum
TATTACTTCGAAATGTCAATGTTGTTCTAATGTGGAATGTTTACAACATGTTTTTGTGTTTTCCCCTATTGCTACCAAGGTGTGGAATTACTTCGATGATCTTTTCAGGGTTTATTGCTGGTTTCCGAATTGTTCGGTCCAGCATTTGATGGATGTTTGGATGGTGGGTATTAAAGGTCATATTAGAAATGCTATCCCTCTTTTGATTTGTTGGTTTCTTTGGTTGGCTAGAAA
>NW_021498741.1:0-464 GCF_001605985.2 Dendrobium catenatum
ACACTCAGTCCCTACATCCTGCCAAAGACCCGACGTCCTGCTTAAGGCCCGACGTTCCGTCCCTACGTCCTGCTGAAGACCCGGCGTCCTGCTTAAGGCCTGACGTTCAGTCCCTACGTCCTGCTAAAGACCCGACATCCTGCTTAAAGCCTGACATTCAGACCCCGGTCTCCTATCTACTACGGTCTTCCAGACCTCCGTCGCCTACTATGGTCCTTTCGACCTCCATCAACATTCAAAGGTCTTTCAGACTCCAGTCTCCTGCCGACTACGGTCTTCCCGACCTCCGTCGCCTACTATGGTCATTTCGACCTCCATCAATAGACAACGGTCTTTCTGACCCCGGTCTTCTGCCGACTACGGTCTCCTGTCGACTACGGTCTCCTGCCGACTACGATCCTTCAGGCCAAACAAACTTGTATATGTGACTCCTACCATGTAATGCAATCTATATGATGCACATT
>NW_021498742.1:0-335 GCF_001605985.2 Dendrobium catenatum
TTTTGTCTCTTGCTTGAGGAGGCCATTGTCAATTTGAGGTTGAAAGGGATTGAAAAGAAAGTTTGGAGATGTGATTGTTAAGTTAGAAAGCCTTCATATTTAAAGAAAATAATACGTTTGTCCTGGACTAAAACAATTCATCCTGGACGAAAATCATCGTTCGTCTGGACGAAAATATTTCGTACAGATGATCAAATTCATCCAAAATATAACGCATTTTCGTAATCAACATAATTTACCATACATCCCTTCGTACAAGCTTTTTGACTTGACCAATCGTACAGACGAAAAATTTTGGTACGGACGATCAAAAAGTTAATTCGTTTTAATGTCTG
>NW_021498743.1:0-243 GCF_001605985.2 Dendrobium catenatum
TATCGGCCTGAACATAGTTCTGGGAACCGTCCAGGACAATATTTTTTGGTCTGATCGTCCCAGGACGATGTGGTGATCGGCCGGGCCGATCCCACTAATGATATATGAAAATGAGCTCGTTTTGAGGAGAGAGAAAACCATTTTATAAAAATCAGATATTTTGAGGAGAGAGAAAGAGAAAGGGAAAATGAGAAAAAACCTGGTTTTGGAGGCCGCGGAGCTCTTTTCGTCCAACGCTGCTGT
>NW_021498744.1:0-281 GCF_001605985.2 Dendrobium catenatum
TTTTTTTTTTTTTTTTTTTTTTTGGTTTTTGGAGTGTTTTACTTTCTTTTGCTTTTTTCCTTCTCTTACTTAGTTTTAAAAATCATTGCTGAAATGATAACATATTCCATGCTTATTTTTTTTTTTAATTTGTAGTCAATGTGGTTTTCATCCCTTAATCTCCTAGATGGTAAAAATATTTTGTGATTGTGTCTCTTTCTCTAACCTATTTTAGTGGCATAGTATTCTTTTCTAATCAAAAGTTTATCTCAAATTAAAGATTGTTTATGAAATTGAAATCT
>NW_021498745.1:0-208 GCF_001605985.2 Dendrobium catenatum
CATCCACCTAAGCATCCTCATCTCTGCAACACTTAATTTAATATTAAGCTTCTCTTTTAATGGCCAACATTCTACACCATAAAGCATTGCAGGTCTAACCACCATCTTATAGAATTTTCCATTAATTTTGAGGGGGGATTTTTAATCACAAAACAAGTATAATGCATTCTTCCACTTCAACCATCCAACTTTAATTCTAAACTTCACA
>NW_021498746.1:0-1715 GCF_001605985.2 Dendrobium catenatum
TACGGTCACTCCGACCTCCATCACAGGACAACTATTTTTCTGACCCCAGTCTCCTGTCGACTACGGTCCTCCTGACCTCCTTCGTCTACTACGGTCAATCCGACCTCCATCACCAGACAACGGTCTTTTAGACCCCAGTCTCCTACCGACTACGATCCTCCCGACTTCCGTCGCCTACTATGGTCACTCCGACCTCCATCACCAGATAACGGTCTCCTACCGACTACGATCCTCCCGACCTCCGTCACCTACTATGGTCAGTCCAACCTCCACCACCAGACAACGGTCTTTCAGACCCCGGTCTCCTACCGACTACGGTCCTCCCGACCTCCGTTGCCTACTATGGTCTTATGCCAACAACGGTCTTTCATACTCCTATCTTCTGCCAACTACGGTCCTTCATACCTTCGTCGCCTACTACGGTTCTTCCGACCTCCATCACTAAACAACGGTCTTTCTGACCCCGGTCTTTTGCCGACTACAGCCCTTCCAACCAAACTCCTACAATGTAATGCGTTCTATATAATGTACATTTGTAACATTAAGCTAAGGCCTTCTCCCTAAGAAGGTCCTCATTTATAATCAACTGCAAATACTAGTGTATTCATTCAAACTGGGCTAGACCCCGTGGTTTTTTTCCCTTTTTAGGGGTTTCCACGTAAAAACTCTGGTGTCTCTTATAAATGCTACACCCTCTCACTTATCTGATTGTGTGCTGGATCTTCGTACAATGTTAAGACGTTTGACTATATATTTCTCTACTGCCGCGAATACTCCAGCACGCAACATGTATATTTATCAATTTTGTAATTAAATATTAATCAAAATTTTATCGAGCTTTCACGAGTTCTGAATTGAACATGAATCGAGCTTAATGTCGAGCATGTTCACGAGCTTCAAATGATGTTGTTCATGAACATAAATGAACCGAACACGTTAGTCTTCAAACTTGTTTATTTAAGTATCGAGTATTAAAAATATTGTTCAAATTTGTTTGTTTAGTTAGTTAAATGATCACAAACGAGCTTTTATCGAACCAAGTAACGAGTAGCTTATTGAATGTTTGGTTCTCTTGCAACCATATTATTAACCATAGATTTTAAGTTAATTGATGATTTTAAGTTAATTGATGAAAAATAAGAAAATTATAGCAATAAAAAAATTTAAATGTGCCAATTTTAGGTCAAAATTGGGTTGGTGGATTAACTCAAACCCAACCCGATTAATAGATAAGATGGAATATAAGACTCGAATCCGACCTGTTTATTAAATGGGTCAACTTGAACCCATATTTTTGGGACGGGTTCTAGGATTGAGTCGTTTATTGTCACCCTTAGTTGCAATTGGGTTGGTTTTGGTCTATATTTTTTATCCGTTCATTTTAAATGGGTAATATTCGAGTTGAAGGATTTATGCTGGGTTATATTGGGGTGGTTCATTTTGGAACTTTTATTACGTCATCTGACCGGACGTAGATCTACGTCCGACCAAAGGATTGTTACTCGATTTTTGCTCGGTATTTGGTCGGTATTGTTAGGTATTGTTTAATAATAACGAGGATTACCATTCTGGGAAGACCAATACCGAGTAATACAGAGCAATACCGAGCACTAAAGAGTAATACCAAAAAATACCGAGTTTTTCTAGAAAAACTCGGTATTTTTTTGATATTACTCGTTATTGCTCGGTATTACTCGGTATTTTGTCTTCACATA
>NW_021498747.1:0-269 GCF_001605985.2 Dendrobium catenatum
CCTTAGGCTTTTTCAGCTTGGTCTTCTTCTTGGATGATTTCTTCTTTCCAGTTTTTGAAGAACCAACTTGGTTGGAAAACTGCTTAGAAGTAGAAAGTTGTACCACTGGCAGTGCCTTCAAATCTATCATTGGCTCAATAGGAGACTTCCATTTTACACATGAAACTCCTTCAAGCTGCTTCAACATTTTTACAGTCTTCTTGGAAACCGCAGTCTCCCACTTTTCTTCTTGAATTGGCTTCTTTTCATTTCTTCTTTCTTCAACCAGG
>NW_021498748.1:0-305 GCF_001605985.2 Dendrobium catenatum
TGGGAGTTCTTCGAGGGCTAAGATTGACCCTCGTTTCAGGGAGGCAGAAGATGAAGCTGCTTACCATCGATATAAAGAATGTGGGATAGCTGTCTCCAGAGTCATCAATTCTGTCTACCTTTCGTATCCGATAATGGATCTCTTGCTCACACTTCTCTTTGTTTCATTCTTTCTCTGGCTGTCCCCTTTCATTCTGAGCTTCTTCATGAATTCTTCGTAAATCTTCGCATAAATTTTACTTTCACAACCCTGACCTCATATGTGAATCGACGCCCGGTCGAAATCACATATCAAGACTGTGTTGA
>NW_021498749.1:0-283 GCF_001605985.2 Dendrobium catenatum
CTTTGTCTTTATCAGAGATTCCTTTCTTTGGTAGAGATGGTAGTGTTTTACCACTCCTTAATTGCATTTGGGAAATTTCTTCCTGTTCGGACTCATTTAATAGTGAATTATCTTCAGATTTGATCATTGCCTCATCTGGAATTCGTCTATTGATTCGGAGCTGCTGCCCAAATTCACCTGTTCCATCTGTGAAGTGATATCAGGCTCTGATTCATCATCTTTTGGAAAATACAAATCCCCTTGTACACTGTAGTCCATTGGTGATACCATCATACAGGACTCA
>NW_021498750.1:0-225 GCF_001605985.2 Dendrobium catenatum
AAACCAAACTCATCAGACAGAAATCAGATCAGAAATCAGAGTCGTACAGAGCAGATCAAACCGGAACAGATTTAATTCAACAGAGTCAGAATCATACAGAAATCAGAAATTCAGATCATATCAGAACAGAATGGTACGGAAACAGAAGTTGTATTAAATCAGAAATAGAAACAGAATAAGACATATCTCATCAACAAAATCAGAAATCAGAATTGCAGATCGTAT
>NW_021498751.1:0-1195 GCF_001605985.2 Dendrobium catenatum
GGGCCGGGCCAGTTCGATGGATTTCGAAAGGTTTGGACTTTGGATACAATTTGTTCCATTCCATCTAATTTATGCTCTGTTGGATAAAAAAAATGTAAATTTCGTTTTTATTTCAGTTGAATTATGGGTGGTTGATTTCAATGTAATCATATTTTATTTTATTATTTTGTATTTTAATATTTATTTTTGAGATATTTATTCATTAGTTTGATTCTTGAAATTGAAAAAAAATATGTATTATTGAAAAATGATAATTTTTCTAATCTAAAAGCAATGAAATGAACCCTATCATTCTTCGTTGATTTTTGAATAATTTTGATGTTTTAATGTCGTTGTTTGCTCCTTCGTCTCTCTATCTCTTTTTCTTATTCTCTCTCGCTCTCTCTATATATAAAGAGAGAATATCTCTATATATACATAGAGAGAAGTATGAAAGTAGAATAGAAAGATAAATAGAGAGATTCTAATTACTTTAGTATCAAATAAATAAAGTATACCATATAAGATTTTTTATGTAAAAATTAGAAGAAAAAAAAGCAAAAATCATCTTTGTTGAAAACTTTTCTATTAATAATAGGTATGATTTATAAAAGGTCATCCTTTCACAATCCTAGAAAAGTTGGTTGTTATAAGCATACCAATGATAATGGTGATATGAGAAAGCTATTGAGGTAAATGTATAGGTGATCCCATCAATGCTCTTTCTAGAGGTAAAAGCAACATGTCCTCTAGGAATATATATTATCGTTATGCATATGCAGCTCGTCTTGGTCTCTTGGTTGAGAGCTTTGGTCACCAACCAAGAGGCCTTTAGTTCGAGTCTAAGGTTGCTTTAATTGACCTAAACTTCCAAAAAAAATCTTCATGCATAAGAAAATAGCTTCGAAGGATTTTATACAGCTTTAGGGCTGTCAAAAAAGCTCATCATTCATTTTCTATTCATTCGTTAGTCAAACTGGTTGATATTAAAAGAATATTTTGTGCTTATTTTCTTAATGAGTTGAACATAAACAAAACTCATCATGTAATGTGAATGCAATAAATTGAGTAATATTTAAGACCTTTTTAAATAGCAATATATATATAATAAAAATAAAATAACAAAATGCCTTAAATATAGCTTGAAACTCATGAGAGCTAATTCTACAAGAAAATTATTTTTTTAAAGTAATCAAAATAATAAACCTATAATTAT
>NW_021498752.1:0-240 GCF_001605985.2 Dendrobium catenatum
ATCTTAATATTTAATTATTATTTAATTAAATATTATATTAATTATTTTAAAATTAAAAAGTTATTTTCCAACTTCTTTGAAAAAACAGTGGATCTCACAAGTTTAAAATTTTTATTTTAATGATATTTTTAATTATTTTATTTTAAAATCTATATCCTTATGTATATAAGTTTATATCTATAAATACATGTATTTTGAAATCTATTTTAAAATTATATATATATATATTAAATCTTTAAT
>NW_021498753.1:0-480 GCF_001605985.2 Dendrobium catenatum
AAAAAGAAGAAAGTTGCAGTTTTTTTAGTCCCAAATTTAGATTTTGTGAATCTACAAACTCCAGAGTGTGATGGTAGCCAAGAAGGTAGATGCTTTGGAAGAAAGGCTTGAAGGGAAGATGAATCAAATCAAGACAACAGTTGTGAGATCTCGTTCCCTTACTGTTCCTCTCTGACTTAGATTTTCCTCCCAGAATCGGCCGGGACGATATTGAGATCGTCCAGGCCAATCAGTGTATTGAAAGAGCTGAGTTCTGGAGTGTTTTCTGGAATGATTATGGACTGGATCGTCCAGGCCGATTTTGGATCGTCCTGGGACGATCAGATACGACAAGAATCCCGAGAGCATAATCAAAATTTTCGTCTTTTTTCGTCCTGAGAAATCGTCCGGGCCGATTCGATTTTGTTCTGATCGGTCAGGACGATTTGGCGATCGGCCGGGCTGATCAGACTAATGATATAAGAAAATCAACTCGTTTTG
>NW_021498754.1:0-300 GCF_001605985.2 Dendrobium catenatum
AAGAAAGAGATCCTTGAGTTGCAAAACAAAGAAGCTTTGAGTAGTAATTGGTCTGTTGATGACCTGTTTGAACTTAGAAATAAGGTTCATCAACTCAATATCACTATGAGAAGACTTTCAACTTGGTGGAATCAAAGGGCTAAGGCTAGGTGGCATGAGGAAGTCAATATAAATTCTAAGCTTTTTCATAATTTTGCGACAGCCAGAAGGAATGGGAATCGTATTTTCCAAGTCAAAGATGAAGCGAATAAGGTGCAAGTGGTTGAGGATCAAATTGAGAAAGTCTTCACCAAATTCTTT
>NW_021498755.1:0-261 GCF_001605985.2 Dendrobium catenatum
GTGTACAAGTAGAAAATTATGAGCACATTGTGGTACAATGTAAATTTTTAACTGAGATCATTATGAAAGTTAGAGAATGGGGCATCCATATTCCTATCTTCAACTCTTTGGGTCATTGCATTCACAAATTAAAGAGGTTATCTGCTACTCATATTGGAATTGTCAAGGTTTATTGCACCATTGTTTATTATTCATGGAGAAATAGAAATGAAGTAAAGCATGGAAAAAATGCCTTACCGTGCTACTTGGTTGCTGCAAATG
>NW_021498756.1:0-1380 GCF_001605985.2 Dendrobium catenatum
TTAAATGGATAACCAAATGATCTATATATATGACATACTTATAATCAAACCAAGTAGCTCGATGAGACAAATCCAATTACCCCAAGTTCGCTAGATTTCAACATTATATAGGCAACAATTTGTTTTGTATTTGTTTATTTTATTTTGAAAGATTTGTTTTGAATTTAAGATTTATTTTTATTAGGCAAATGGACTCAAAAGAAAAGAATTCTGAAACTAATACTAAAACATTTTTAGTGACATATGAACATGTAGAAAAATTTGCTAATTTGATCGCTCGAATAGTGAGTGATGAATTGGCCAAACTGTCATGACAAATCTATAAGAAGAGAGGTGAAAATAGTAAGAAAAGAAAATTGATGATTATTAAAGCACCTACCACACACACTACATTGTATCTGGAGAGATAGGAGACATTGTTACAGAGTGACAGGACACTATTTTAGACCCGCTAATTATGGACACTGAATGATAGAATGCCCATTGTTCGAACTTATTGAAAGTAGATAGTTAGAACCAATGAAAGAGGTTCCAGAAGTGCCTGAGGATATGACTAGTATGATTATTGTGTTATTTTATAATTTACAAGTTAAGTTTTGAGGTAAATTTGAAATGATTTTAACTTGATATGTAATTTATCATTTTTTGCATACCAATTCGTAGATTTGAATTTAAAATTTTGTTTTGAGATTGTGTTTTCTCTCTCATATTTGATATGTCGTCAAAAATTATCTTAATCGGGCGCGAATCTCGATGCAAAATCAAATTGGAAACTTCAAAAATTAATTTGGAGACCATCCAGACTCCGATTTCAGTAAACTTACAGTCGAACTGAGCGTCTCGGAAATACGAACCCAACGACACCAAATTCAACTCGATCCGAGCCCAAATGGGTCTGAATCATGGACCCGAAGTGTTGTTGGAAGGTTCAAACCGTAGTTTGAGATACCAAACGGTCTCCGATTTTAACGAGCTTATACTCGAATAGAACGGCTCGATGAGAAGAATCCAACGAGCCCAAGAACGTCGAATTCCGACATCTCTAAGACCTTCAAATGTCCAACAAATGGTGCACGGTCGTAGGATTCGATATCGGCCGTCCATTCGACCACTCCCTATTCTCCCCTGATCTCGCGCCTATTTACGAGATATGACAATCTAATAAAAAAAGCCCTCATTCTTCACAAAGGGGAGGGGGGGAAGCAAGAAGGGAAGAGAAGAAGAGAAGGAAGAAGCTCCTCCTCGACCACCGACGGAACCTCGCCGGACCACCACGGAACCTCGCCGGACCACCACCGGAGCTCGCCGGAACCTCGCCGGACCACCATCTCAAGGCCAGACGTTCAGGCCCGATGTTCAGGCCCGACGTTCATGCCCGAC
>NW_021498757.1:0-1078 GCF_001605985.2 Dendrobium catenatum
GTTTGATTATAAACTTGTTTATTTAATTTGTGGTTATGTATATAATTATGATGAATATAGTGGCATGTTGTCCAAAATATCTTATTATGTATTGCTATTTCTGCAGGTTTAGAATTTAGGGTGAACCTTCCTCAAATAGAGGGAATGCTGTCAATTTTTTTTCAGGTGCTACAGGTTTCCGGCGGCCAACCGGCGGTTTGGCCCCCGAAAATGACGATACCAGACGGCTTAAGCTAAGCCGCCGATAACTCAGTTAAACCGTAAGTAATATATCGAAGATTACCGACGGCCACCGACGATTATCCGGTGAAACCCCGGTGGTGTATGCCGCCGGTAATACCGTCGGCCGTGATCGCCGGGTGCCGTCGGTAAAATAACCGGCGGTTAAGCGAACGCACGATGGCCTCTTTAACCGCTGGTTGGCTGTCGGTAAAGTGATTGCCGGTTAGCCGTCAGTAATATAACCGGCGGCTTAACGGCCAAAAAACCGCCGGTTGCAAATCCGGTAGTCATCGGCGATATAAGCCGCCGGTAAACTGCCGCCTATTATAACCGCCGGTAAATATTTCCTACGCCAATTTTACCGGCGGCGTAAAAACCGCCGAGAAATCGCCGGTATAATTTAAAACCGCCGGTTTGGCCTTACTAACCATCGGAAAAAACCGTCGGTTTTTGGCATTTTTCCTGTAGTGAATGAGTTACCTGTTAACGAGAGACCATAGTGAATCGTTCCATGAATGTATCTGAGAATACGTTTGAGAGCAGCAAACTTGAATTTGGTTGGTTGGTGCATTGCCTGACTTGCTCGGTTTACCGCATACGCAATATCCGGACGAATGAGGGTCAGGTATTGCAGAGCACCTACTAGTTGGCAGTATAAGGTTGGATTTGAAAAACTTGGAGATTTTGTCGGCTGTTTTGTTTTGAGAGTTGAAGGAGTAGATATCAGTTTACAATTTGTCATTCCAGCCCTTGCCAATATTGATTCCGCATACTTTGTTTGGTGTAAAAGCAATCCAGTGGATGTTTTCTCAACAGTAATGTGACGCCCCAGACATCCATAGTGAAAGGATTCGTC
>NW_021498758.1:0-279 GCF_001605985.2 Dendrobium catenatum
GGGATGTCGAGTCTTCAGCAGGACGTATGGACTGAACATCGGGGCTTAAGCAGGACGTTGGGTCTTCAACAGGACGTAGGGACTGAACGTCGGGCCTTAAGCAGGACGTCGGGCCTTAAGCAGGACGTAGGGACTGAACGTCGGGCCTTAAGCAGGACGTCGGGTCTTCAACAGAACGTAGGGACTGAACGTCGGACCTTAAGGTAGTGGTGCAATGAAACTCCGGCGAGGCTTCGGTGGTGGTCCGGTGAGGTTCCTGCGGTGGTCCGGCGAGGTTCC
>NW_021498759.1:0-461 GCF_001605985.2 Dendrobium catenatum
TACTGTAATATAAAATAAATTTATAGTATAGTTTTTTTTATATTAAAATTTTATTTTAAAAAATAATTAAAAAGATGTCCCAAATGAAGCCTTAGCTATTTAATTTGGCTTACACAATTCTATTATATGTCAACCTCGATCTGAATGCTCCCTCATTTGGTAATTTTAAATTGTTTAATATTTGAAGGATATCAAAGCTTCAATTAGATTGGAAAGGTGGGCATTAGCCAAGGGTTTGGATGCTAATCTGGTGGATCTGAAATCTCAGCAATTCAATCCTCTTTCGCTCATGGAGGAGGACCCTTCAAACCCCTCCCTTAATGCTTCTCTATCCTCTTGAAGCAATAGACTATCCAACTGTGTAACCTCTTGGGTCTCTCAAAGGTCCAAGGCTAGGTGGATGAGTCGGGTGAAGATAATCAGAAGTTCCTTTAGTAAGGATTAACCTAAGGAAAAATTAC
>NW_021498760.1:0-279 GCF_001605985.2 Dendrobium catenatum
CATGCTTTTATAACTTTTATATATTATGTCCTTATGAAATTTATTTATAGAAATGGATACCTATTAAACATGTACTACATTTATTTCATGTTTGCTTCATGATTAAGATACAAGTCTAAACACATGTTAAACAATCACTTCATATTTATTTATTTCATGTTTAGGATGCATGTCAAACATTAGTTCATGTTTGAAATATATGAAATTATATGGAAAGAAAAGAATTTATACTCATATGAAAAGAATATAGAAATGATTGTGCATGATTGATTTCGGAGT
>NW_021498761.1:0-310 GCF_001605985.2 Dendrobium catenatum
AATTTTCATGAATAATTTTCTAATTTTTGACCGATCACTCTATTGGGTTCATATCATCGAAAAATTATAATATGCTATAATTAAATTGAAAATCTTAAATCATCAATTAAATACATTAATTGAAAACATGATTAGTGATTCCTCCCATTAATTTAAATCATAAATTTCCCCCCATCAAAGTTTATTATTCTGTAGAGCCTACAACAAGCCTTTCTCTCTCGGCAAATTATTGCATCTGATCACCGGACGCGGAAAATAGGTTTGGACATCCAATAAAAATTTGCTACATCACATGCGCTTTTGACTTGCG
>NW_021498762.1:0-378 GCF_001605985.2 Dendrobium catenatum
ACCGACATCCACCACTAACAACCGCTATGGACCACCACCCACCCAAGTCTGCTATAGCCCCATCTTGCGTGCCGCTATCACCAATCGGCCAAGGTTTATACAAAATAAGGCTTCATTTGAGATAGCTTTCTTATTATTTTCTAAAGCAGATATTTAGCAGAAAAAATCTAACTCGAACAAAATTTGTACTAAAAACTGTTTAAAAAGTAGTAAAAAAACTGTCACAAATAAATCCAAAATAAAATTTAATTGAAATTTAACATAAAAAATAGTCCAAGTAATCATTCTTCCAATCAAATAGCTCAAAACATCTTCCCTATATACTATATGTTATTTTTTACTGTAGATTTCTCTTTCAGCAAACAAGCGGCTTATTAC
>NW_021498763.1:0-2481 GCF_001605985.2 Dendrobium catenatum
TACCTTACCTTTCATAATTATTTTACATTTAATATGAAAATATGTGTTAGGGCTCTCCCCAAACCCTCTTTCATTTTTAGGATGAATTGTGAAAATTTCTTTATTAATTTAAAGTTAATCACACTTTTTTGTTTGTCTTGGGTAAAAATAATCTAATAGAGGTGGGGTATACGTGGTGCTTCTCGTTATTATACTCACCATCACTTAATGCAGATGAAGAGAATTAATTGAAGATATATTTCTCCAAGAAATCGAATACACCAAGTCAGTAGGTAGAATACTTATTGAATTATCAGGGCTTTGTAAGTAGTGTTAAGATCTGCAAACAATGCTCAGGAGGCATTTTTATGGAATATCATAGAGCATGATGAAGGCCCTTGAGAGATGTTACTCTTAGAAGAAATAAAGTATCATTAATACATCTATATATGGAATTGGCTAGTATTTACCGTTACTTATTGCATTGTTTCCTTTTATGGCTGATATGCTTACAAGCCCTTATAATTAGGAATCTCTAGTGTGGACCTTACCTAAAAAGGATGACATAAGGGATTCCAAGTCAACATGCTCTTCAATGTCTTTTAGATGAGAAAACTTTTGCCTATTATACTTAAAAGAGTGAAACTACCTTGTTAAGCACAATCACTACAAAAAAAATGTAGCTATTTAGGTACCTTAAAATGCCTTAATAGATTTCTATTAAGGTACATAATTTATTAAGACATTTGACAAAGGCGACTCTTAGGTGGTTGTTGGCATATGCTTTAGGACAACCCTTACAAATAAGCTTTATTGGCACATTATGGTAGACTTCTTCTTTGGCAAAGACATGTTGATCTCTTTAAGTTACTATAAGGGTCCTTGATTTGTTGGAGGGGTTTTTTTATAATTTATAATTCTTATGAAAAGGTGAGGGACACTCCTCCTAATTCTAATGCTATAGTGGATTTCAATAATATGACGTTGGAATGTGGTCTTTCAAATATTAGTTTTTTTGTTCCAATTTTTCTTGCTATAATAACAAAGTATGGGAAAGATTAGATGGAATTTTATTTATTAATGACTGGCTTTGATTTGTTGTTGATCACCTTAGGAAGGCTAATCTTGATCAGTATCCTTTTCTTTTAAATATTTCTTTTATTAATTCTAGTGGTTTCATTCCTTTTCATTTTAAACATATGAGGTTGAGAGCTCCTGATTTTGTTATGTTTGTTAATGAGAATTGGTGTTGACCTAGTTTTTGGCCCAGACCAGATCAATGAGTTGACCTGGTCAAATTTGACAAGGCTAGACCCCATGACCCATCCCAATGGGTTCAGGGAGTCAAGCCAAGTCTGCTGAGCCCAGACTCAGGTCATGGGTCAACCTAGTTGACCAGGTCAACTAGGGTTGACCCAATTGAACCATGATTCCCTTCTAATTGATCCCAATTTGATTTCAGGTTTCCTTGAGCCTATTTCTCCTTACCCTTGGACTCAATAGGTTGAGCTCAATTTACTAGAGCTGTACTTGGGCTCTGGGTCAACCTAGTTGACCAAGTCAACAGGGTATGACCCATAGGGACCCATTAGAGTCTAAATTGAATTCGAATCAATTTAAACTTTGACTTGACTCAAACCTCTATTCCTTATGACCTAATTGACTGGTTTGACCAAGTCAAACTTTGAATTGGTCAAACCCAGTCATAAATAGATCAAAATGACATTTTTAATGGGAATTAAAGCCTAATTAATGGGAATTAAAGCCGCCAAGCATTTTGAAATTAAAGCCACATCCAAGGGAGGTGGATTTCCCTTTTAATTAGACATGGATTAAATCCCCACCGTTCAAGATAGGGTTAGGCCCTTTTAAATATAAAAAATTTGATCTTTTTGAGGACTTTTTGCATAATCTCCCTCTCCGCATAATCTCCCTCTCCACGAGCTCCCAAGCCGAGAGACTTCGTGTGTGAGCTCCCCTAATCTCCCTCCACATTCTTTAACTCAAACCCACGGCCAAAAGCCAGCAGGCGATGATCTTCCGGCGAGACCGAGGCCATTCTCCTTCCAAGACAAATTCTGCTCGCTAGAAAGGGTTTTGGAGCTCGACGTCAACTAGGAACTTTTTCTTAGATAGTCTACGAGCTCAGAGAACCCAAGATCTACTGGATCCATCATTTGGATCGAGGTATATTTCAAATCCTAGCTAGAACACATGAAGCTAATTAACTTTTGATAGGGTAGATATTAGTCTATGAAAATTATTCTTCATGATTTCTGTTCATTTCTAGTATCTAGATCTAAATTTTCATGTAATTTCATCGTGTCGTTTGAGAGAATGAGACTAAAAATGCTTCAAACTCACGATTTTTCCCAAACACCTGGTGTACGAAAGATGGACCGTTGATCTCAAGATCAAGGTCCATCTTCCGTTGTTTCGCGCGTCCGTCTGACCGCGGGCGTGTATTCATTTGGCCGAGTCACCGTCCGACCGGATCTATGC
>NW_021498764.1:0-232 GCF_001605985.2 Dendrobium catenatum
AATGGGGTTGGAGAGAGAAAGGCAAGGGGAGAAGGGGCCGGCCATGTGAGGAGGGGGGTTGGATGTGTCTAGGTTCGATGTATGAGCCCGGGAAGGATTTAATTAGAGATTGGCATTAAATCTGAAATTAATTTCAGATTTAATGTAAATAGAAGGTTTCCTAAATTAAATTATTAATAGGGAAAGGAAAACCAGAGATTTATTTCCTAACTCAGAAGGAGGTTTTAAGAAA
>NW_021498765.1:0-366 GCF_001605985.2 Dendrobium catenatum
GAGATGTATGCATGCTATGCTGTGATGGATGCAGTTTTAGTCTCCATACTAAGTGTGTCCTATGGTGAATTGTGCATGTGCGGGCTATGTGACCTACCATGCTTCAAGAGAAACACCTAACACCAGGAAATGGGTTTACTAATCTATATAGGTGATGGTGCCTCTTCCTAAAGTTATGTGATGCATGCTGTGTTGGGGGTTTGCTAGAATGGCCTAATGTGAGTGATGCAATTTCATTTTTTAATTCTTTAATTCTTTCCTGAAAGGTGTTGTTTTGATATGTCAATCCATGAACTTCTATTTTTAATAAATGCTCACTGTGATGTACTTCTAATGCAAGTTTGTCTAATCTATGAAAGGCTTCTT
>NW_021498766.1:0-203 GCF_001605985.2 Dendrobium catenatum
ACTTTTCAAATTAAAAAATTTTGCCTAATTTAAATGGACGGCGGGCTTTCTAATTATAACAGATTGTACAATATGATCTGGTGTTCGTACATTACGATTAGTTATATTTTAAGAATATATATTTTTTAGTAAAATTAAATATTTTAATTAATTTCTATTACATCAGATCTTACAGTACAATCCAGATCACACCGTACGATGTA
>NW_021498767.1:0-203 GCF_001605985.2 Dendrobium catenatum
AATAATTAAGGATTCATGTATAGAAAACTTAGAAAAATTTCCATAATTAGGATTCACTTTCCCTTGAGTTGAAACTTTGAACATTTGAACTTAGTGACACCCTCAACCCCTAGAGAAATTTTCACTGATTTTTGAGGTTATTAGGTCCCCTAATTAATTTTCTAAGTCTTAAACCCTTAATTAAGCCTTTAAAACTTCTAAAA
>NW_021498768.1:0-246 GCF_001605985.2 Dendrobium catenatum
TCAAAAGACCCATTTTGGACTCTTAATGAGTCGTTACGTCAACCTAGGTTGACTTGGTCAACCAGGTTGACCCAAGGGCAATCACTAGGGTCAACAAGTTTGGGATGGTGTATTGAGTGTGTGGGAAGAAGTTCCAAGGCAAGATGAGATCATTTTGGTCAAAATGACCATTTTGATCCTCAAGGGGTTTAAGGTCAAACTAGATTGACTTAGTCAACCAAGTTGACCCAAAGTTTGGAATGTGGT
>NW_021498769.1:0-310 GCF_001605985.2 Dendrobium catenatum
CAAGGGGAAGAAAATTTTAGGCTACTTCATGAAAGAATGCCGTGCTAAATATTTAGGGGGTGTTTGGTATAGATTTTATTTTCTAGGATTTATGATAAATCCAACCAACGCAAAAAACGGCGCTGTAAATATGGCAAATCTGTAAATCCAGGATTTGCGGATTTACGCCGTAAATCCGATAAATCCTTATAAATCCAAATCCCGTCTCTACTCGGATTTATAGGATTTGGCCGAAGAAGCGCGCGAAAGGGAGAAAGTTACCTTCACAAGCGAGCGAGCTCCCGTCGTTGCTTCAGATCAAAATGTTGTA
>NW_021498770.1:0-205 GCF_001605985.2 Dendrobium catenatum
GTTCATGGAATGCCAATACATGTGTAAAATGCAAGTAATGCATACTCAAGTACAAGAAACATTAAACAATCGTAAGTTTAGACACCTTCCAACACTAAGGTGCCATAAAGTATAACAACAACCTTGCATAGACTATAGTTGGTTAACCTAACAACTAATCTAAAGTGTGTGCTAAGCTTATCTTGATTTGATATGCCATCATAAA
>NW_021498771.1:0-1636 GCF_001605985.2 Dendrobium catenatum
CAATTAGTGAGGAGATTGCGTTTTCGGTCCGGTCTTCACACTGGACAACAATCCGCAGCCTTCGTTTGGGATTTCGGGCACCTCAACAACTGTGATCTTGCTATTCCGTCAGATACATGGAGGATCAAAGAACAGCAGCAGAGCCACGGGCTGAGCCTGGCCGGTTCTCCATCCCGCAGTAGGGATTAGTGCCTATGGCATTTCCCTGCAGCTCCTTATGAATTAAGGGCCGCTGGGTTTCGTCCAAAACCTTTGGCCCTGGTAAGGCACTTCTAATAAGCTTAGATCATAGCACTCCAGACGATCGGGAATCGACCTTTCCCACGAGGGCAAGGCTGAAGTATAGCTAAGAGCTCTCGCCGATCCTGCCCGGGAGCGTCTTCTGGCTATCTGACCAGTGAGATAAGTTGTCCCCGTGGCTTGGACTCCCTTAGTGGCCCCTTCCACACATCGGAAATTCCGGCGCTGCCCCGCAGCACACACTACTCTCCAAGGCAGAGCATTTGCCCAACAAAAACCTAATCAACCACATCATTGGGGCAATGATTGTGTGCCGGCGGCAATCATTGACATGAATTACCGCCCCAACAATGTCAACAACAAAGCCCTAAAAAAAAAAAAGATCGTCCAAGACCACGAGTATTCTGAGGACTATAGTAAACCCTGATCCGATCAAGAGAAAGCTTTTCGGCGGCTCCACAAAACTGCAGGCCCGCAACGCACCGCGCACGCGCCTCATCCCCGGTATCTATGCAAAAAAGCACTAATTCCCGAGAGGGTAACTCTGAAATATTGGAAATTAGCTTTTTTTTAATATGCCTCAGGTCATATATTAGATAACGGATTTCTCTTCAAAAAACTTCCTTGTTTGTCGCTCGTGTCACAGACACACTTTGAATAATCCATCTCAAGCAGAGAATGCTGGGTTAGCTCCTCGGATCTTTCATATCTGTAATAATTCTTCGTTTGCACTATAAATAACATCTTCACCGTATAATCCATCCAGTACCTCATCCACCGCGTCAGCCCTAGCGGGTCATCCTTGATTCTCGTCATCCACTCCGTCTTGCTGCACCCGTAATGCGAAGCCACGAGAACAAGCACCAAGAAAACAACAGACAAATGTCCCTCAATGACCCCTTCCTTCCTTTATCCTCTCAGCCCTTGCACCGCTCTCCTCTCTCCTATCTCTCTCTCGCGCTGCAGCGCCTTCTCCAAGCCGGTCTGATATTAGCCGCGTACAAACACCATCAAAATGGAAGCTGCGAAATTTTTTGGAGCATATGGTTTGTCGGTTTACTCTTCCGTCATATATAATAATTTTTTAATTTAATTTAAAAAATTGATTACTAATTTTAAAGCATTTAAATGTAAAATTTAGGGTAAAATTTTATTATTAATAATTAAGAAAAATGATTTAGAAACACATTATTTTTCAGAAATTAAAATATTTTTCATGTAATTAATTTTTTTTAAGATAAATATTAACATAAAAATTACGATAAAATTCTCATACATATTTAAAAGATATCAAGAACTACAATACCTCAAAAAAAAAAACCAAAATAAAAAGCAAGTTCGAGAAATAAAAAAAATAAAATAACAAGTTATGATAATCTAATAATTCGGAAGAGTG
>NW_021498772.1:0-260 GCF_001605985.2 Dendrobium catenatum
CGAATTTAACGAGCTTATAGTCGAATCGAGAGGCTTGACGAGACAAATCCAACGAGCCTAGGATCGCTGAATTCCAACATTATTAAAGCCTTAAAACGTGTGACGAACGGTGCATGATCAAGGAATTCAATATCGGCCGTCCATCCAACCACTCCTCATTTGCCCTTGATTTCTTGCCTATTTACAGGCCATGCCACTCCAGAAAATCTATAAATAGACCCATCATTTCTCTTGAAAGGGGACCATAGCAAGAAGAGAAG
>NW_021498773.1:0-381 GCF_001605985.2 Dendrobium catenatum
ATCTCAAATTACAATCTAATTTAAGCACAATTAAGATTTAAAAAGACTAATGAAATTCATAAAAACTAAACACATTTCAAAAACAATTGAAATTTAAATCAACTACAACATATATTGATATTGATGAAAAAGATTACAAGATCATTTCATAATATCAATACAAAAACACAAAAATATCCATTCAACTGCTGCATTCAATCGTCCCGATGTTTGAGAGAGAAAAAAAAACTTTCGTCCTGGACGATCAACAGATCGTACAGATGATCTACATTAAAAACTGCTCTCAAGACGTTTTATATCACGCAAATTGAATTTTACACACATAGTCCAGTATGAAAAATTTTGTCCCGGACGATTTCCACATTTTTGGATTTTTTGAAT
>NW_021498774.1:0-226 GCF_001605985.2 Dendrobium catenatum
GGATATTGGTCTTCAGGTCTTCAGTCTTCTTTGGATTACTCCTCCTTGGACTCCTTGGGACTCTCTTCCTTAGACTCCTTGGATCTCCTCCTTGAACTCCTTGGATTCACCGTGACTTGAATATCCAAACGAAGAGATAATTCCCCCTTTGAAAGGGGGCATTGCCTTTTCTCTTTGGGTATCTAAAGCTATCCCACTCGATCTCCCAAATGGAAGAAGACTTTCC
>NW_021498775.1:0-369 GCF_001605985.2 Dendrobium catenatum
GTTTTATTCAGTGAAAAAATCTTCATAAATATTTTTTTTTTCTTTCAGTGGGATCATTATTGCAATTAGATTAAACGGTAATAGTTTATTACAAATAAGCATACTTTCTCATGGGTTCTACACTCTACGCTATCACTTTATTACTTGATTTGGCATGTATACTTATGTATATTAAGCGGGGTTTTGTTATTTTTAATATCAAAGATAATCTTAGCATTATTTAGGGGTGATAGAGCTCTAGACTTTTATATAATTCAAAAGTTCACTACACAATCCTCATCAAGTTTTTGGTGCCATTATAGAGGAAGTATTTTACTTTTTATAATTTTAACTATGTTATTGAGTTAATTGCATAGTTAAACCTACTTA
>NW_021498776.1:0-516 GCF_001605985.2 Dendrobium catenatum
GGAGTGTGTAGTTTCAAAAGTCTCTTTCTTGACTTTCAAACCTTGGTTTGTTGGAGAAGGTGTCTCGATCTTTTGAGAGGTCACCTGCATATACTTTGAAAAAGAATATCTTTGTATTCTTTAGCACAAAAGACATATGAATTTATAATTTTAAATATTTATTCAGGGATCTCGGCACGCAGCACGATGTCGACCCGAATAAATATTTAAAATGCCCCCTGTCTCGCAGGGACATTTTAGAGCATAATAGAATTGGAAATTTCTGAGGTTTTAAATATTTATTCGGGGATCTCGGTATGAAGCGCGATGTAGACCCGAACAAATATTTAAAATGCCCCCAGTCTGATGGAGAATTTTGAAATGTGTTCTCATGACACGAGAATTTCAAAATATAGGATATATACGCTAATAAATGTATATGAAAGTATAGCGTATTAAACATGACATCTGCTTGAGCAATTCATGTATAGTATTTCTTTAGGTATCGGCCATTGATCGGCGGCATGGGCCTTTGAC
>NW_021498777.1:0-214 GCF_001605985.2 Dendrobium catenatum
GTGCCCTGTTCAGAATTTGGCAGAAATTCATTAGTATCACTACTTAGAATTCTCCAAAGTTTACCGAGCTTAAGGTTTTCTTTGGGACGGTTTTTTTGCTGCTTTTTAAAACAGCTTTTTAGTACAAAAAATACAAGTTTTGTACTAAAAAGCTGCTTTAAGAAGCATTAAGAAAATCGTCCTAAACGAAGCCTAAACTTTCATCTGATGTGTT
>NW_021498778.1:0-229 GCF_001605985.2 Dendrobium catenatum
TTAAGTTTGGTGATCAGTTACAGTTGTCTTTTGATCAATCCCGCTTTGCTCCTAAGGATATGATCAAGTTTGGGTAAGGTTTTGAGGATATGTAGGTCATTTTCCAAGGTCCTACACCATCTGAGGCTAGGACTTTGGAAAACCAACCTTCATCTGAAAAGGTGTTGGAAATAAACCTGCCCACTAGGGAGAGGTCACCTACTCAGGATAGTAGGAAGAGGGTGGCTGA
>NW_021498779.1:0-725 GCF_001605985.2 Dendrobium catenatum
TGAAAACATGATTTGGGTATTTAGAATTTTCAAAACGTGGAGGTTGTTCTACAAAAACATCTTCTTCAATTGCCCCATTTAAAAAGGCACTTTTCACATCCATTTGAGATAATTTAAATCCTTTAAAATAGGTAAAGGCTAGTAAAATCTTAATTGCTTCAAGTCTAGCTACAGGGGCATAAGTCTCCTCAAAATCTATTCATTCAATTTGATTAAACCCCTTAGCAACTAATCTAGCCTTATTTCTAATGACTACTCCTGAGTCATTCATTTTATTTTTAAATACTCACTTAGTTCCAGGCTTTGAAGTTAATTCCCAAACTTTATTTCTTACAAATTGATTCAACTCTTCTTGCATGGCCAATATCCAAAATTCATTAGAAAGTGCTTGATCTACATTAGTGGGTTTTATAGTTGAAATAAAGGCTGAATGATTAACCTCTTTGTTTAATCCACTCCTAGTTCTAACACCCTCACTAGGTTCACCTATAATCAATTCCCTTGGATGGTTTTTAGAAAATCTCAAATCTCTAGGCAAAGGGTTTGCTAATTCCAAAATTTCTTTCACATTTTCTTCCAAATTTATTCTATCAATTTTTTGGGAGTTTTCCTCAATCTCATCTTCAACAACATTTGGCTATTCCAAATTTTCAGATTCATCAAATACAACATGCGTGGTTTCTTCAATAACCAAAGTTCTTTTGTTGAATATCCTATAAGATTTT
>NW_021498780.1:0-240 GCF_001605985.2 Dendrobium catenatum
CTATTTCATATGGAAGGAGAGAAACAATAGAATTTTTTGCAAGCAATTTCAATGTCATAAAACATTACTTTTATGCATCAAGAGAGCTATCTTTGAGAAAACTATGCAATGGAAGAATGCTATGAATTTCCTGGACAGATTATGAGGCTGTCTCGCACTATATCTCGCTGTAATCTTGCTGCTGTATCTTTGTTGTCCCTTCATGCATATGCAGCTATGCTCTCCTGGACGATGATGACA
>NW_021498781.1:0-980 GCF_001605985.2 Dendrobium catenatum
AAAGCATGAGCTCTCAACAAAATAGAAAATTATATATTTTTTGTTCAAATAACGCAACAGAAAAAAAAAATAGCACACATCCTCTGCAATATTCTTTTTTTGTCATTTTCTTCACCACTTTTTAGTAGATAGCCCTAGAAAATGTTGTACCTATAGGAAGCATCACATGATAGTGCATTAATTAGACTATCATTTACTTCAAAAATATTATTGCATGGATTGATGATTGACAAGAAGACTTGAACACAACATAATATAAATAATTTATGCTAGATGGCAGTACAAAAAATTGAAGACATATTTGTTCAGAGGTTATATTATGTTTTTTCCTTGAAAAGGTTGAATTGTCCAAAAACTTAACATAACACATTTATTACAAAAGATCAATATCTTCGGTCCTAGAAGAGGATAGCTTGATTCTCTAGGTCATGAAACTATGCTTTCTTCTTCAACCTCTCCTTTTATTTAATGATGCAGTAGCTTATCATATGGAATAAACTCATCATCAATAAACAAAAAATTTTGGGAAAGAACAAAACATATTGAGTTCATGAAACATGAGATAATTCAAAGAGTGAAAAGAAATGTTAAAATTACATTACATAGATCACTACAATGGACGTGGCTAATATGTCTTGCATCCGGTCACTGTCTTCTACACCCATATAAAGGCAAAATCTCTATCATAAGTCACTCATTATGATCTTTGAATGTTGAAATACAACAAATATCAGCCAAGAAAATCTTGATCTACAAAAACCATAATGAAAAAAAATACTATGTTATGTGTATTTCTTAAATAAGTTAAATAAACTATGTAGAGCTAGGGTGATTGAATCATGCCACATTTTAATAACTACATAAATAAAGATTTCGTGAATGTTTTATGAAGGTAATAATTCATTGCCATGTATTCACTATAAGGGTCTATTTAGTTGAAAGTTGTTTTAAAAACATCTATGAAAAACTAAAATAAATAC
>NW_021498782.1:0-215 GCF_001605985.2 Dendrobium catenatum
TCGAACCGGCAAGTTTTGTACGAAGATCCATCACATATACAAATAAAATAGAGGGGTGTGAGAGTCATAAGAGATACCATAATTTTTATGTGGAAAACTCTGAAAAAGGGAAAAAACCATAAGGTCTGGGCCAGTCAAAATAGTTTCATTAGTGTTTATTATTGATTATAAATGAGGCACTTTCATGAGGAGAAGGCATAGGCATGATATAGTAC
>NW_021498783.1:0-243 GCF_001605985.2 Dendrobium catenatum
AGCCAGTGACGCGACTCGACGCTTCAGGATGCACCGCGTACGTGAAGCAACTCGATGCTTTGGGACGAATGCGACTTGACGTTTCGAGCAGCAGCGACAACACGCGAACTCAGGTTCGATCGAGTAGGGCGGGCACTCGACGCTTCAGGCAGGGTGGGCAACAGACGCGGGTAGAGGGGTTTGAATTGCCGGGTCAACCCGAACCCGACCTGTTTTTTGAAACATGTTAGTTTTGTTGAACCC
>NW_021498784.1:0-288 GCF_001605985.2 Dendrobium catenatum
CATGTAAAATTTTCAAAAATTAAATGGTATGTTATCATAATAAGGTGGAAGAGTTATAGAATAGCATTCTACGATGTTTCTATTTTTAAAATTTTCTATGGATTAATTTTTTTAAGGTTTTCTAAAACACTACTTGTGAGAACCGCCCTAATACCAATTGAATGTTCGATGTAGGATGTTAAGCCTAAGTGAACTATCCATAGGTACATCAAGAGGGATGGTGGAGGGGGGTGAATTGGTAGTTTTAAAACATGAACTGATTATCTTAAAATACAAAACTTTTATTTT
>NW_021498785.1:0-269 GCF_001605985.2 Dendrobium catenatum
GTCAATTGGTGTAGCGAAAGAGTCAAATTCAAATCTTGATTTTCATTCGTCAATTTTATGAACCACCATGTTTAGTGTAAACTAAACACGATTGAGTTATAAAATTTTGAATAAATCAATCAAATTCAAAACTTAAATGTCACTTCAAAACATTAATTCAAATCACTTTCTTAATTCCAAGAAATTGAACACTCAAATGGCTGGGAAAATCGTTCTCTCCTTAGATAGAAACTTGATAGTAGAAGAAATCACCTCTGGTAATTCAATCC
>NW_021498786.1:0-268 GCF_001605985.2 Dendrobium catenatum
ATTAATAGTTTAAAAAAATTTAAAGTATAAATCTAAATTTATTTTATAAAATAGACCTCCTAAGCTACATGTGTATTTTATTAGTATTATAGTATAAAACGGATGGCCAATAGAATTTGAAATTAACATAATACATAATACTTCTATTATAAAAGCCACTTGAATTTCCTTTCAAATCAAATTCTGATCGTCTATTTTATTTTTTCTAAAATTATCTTGTCCCTTTATTGTATTATAAATAATTAATAAATAAGTGTAACCCTTTATA
>NW_021498787.1:0-473 GCF_001605985.2 Dendrobium catenatum
GAGAATGAGTGTGTTAATTCCTATTTTTAAGAATAAATGTGATGCACAAGATTGTGCAAATTATAGAGGAATTAAG
Organism: Dendrobium catenatum; assembly: GCF_001605985.2. Classification (NCBI taxonomy): domain Eukaryota; kingdom Viridiplantae; phylum Streptophyta; class Magnoliopsida; order Asparagales; family Orchidaceae; genus Dendrobium; species Dendrobium catenatum. The sequence continues at coordinate 77 of NW_021498787.1, forward strand.
TTAATGTGTCATATTTTAAAACTATGTGTGCAAGTTATGGAGCTTAGGTTGCGGCGTGATACTAATGTTTCTCAAAATCAATTTGGATTCATGCCGGGTAGATCGACTATGGAAGCCATATATTTATTAAGTGGTTTGATGGAGAAATATAGAGAAAATAAAGAGGATCTACATATGATATTTATTGATTTAGAAATAGCATATGATAAAGTTTCAAGAGAAGTGCTATTGAGAGTTCTTGAAAAGAAAGGAGTTAATAACGCTTATATTCAAATCATTAAAGATATGTATGCAGAGCTATTACTTGTGTTCAAACTCAAGGTGGTTTGATCAAATATTTTTCTATTTCAGTTGAGTTATATCAAGGATCAGCCTAAAGCCCATATCTTTTTGCTTT
>NW_021498788.1:0-217 GCF_001605985.2 Dendrobium catenatum
TTGAATCGCAACTGCGGCACTAACATAACAAAAAAAAAACTATAAAATCAATAATAAATCTCCTACATATAATCATATATTTCTACATACAACTTGTACATTTTTTTTTATTTAATGCATAGGCCGCTATTTGGGGGTTAAAAAAAAAAAACTTACTAACACTATGAGATTCAATCCTCTTATATAGTTTAGATGCATCATTCCTATATAATTAAAA
>NW_021498789.1:0-486 GCF_001605985.2 Dendrobium catenatum
GTCCACCCAGCAGACTGTTGCGGAGGGTGGATGGCCTTTGCTTTAAGCGATTGATGGTTTGATTTCATTTTTAAATATATGGAATTTGGGCTTTTTGTGGAGTTTTGGATTTTGTAGAAATTTTAGGACATTTTGAATAGTTTGAAATGGATTTTGGGATATTTGAGTGGAGCTTGGATGGCATTCAAAAATATTTATATTACCCAGCAATCAACACGGCCATCATCGGGGTGTTTGGGGTCATTTCTATTTGTAGCTTGAAACTTGTCAACTCAGTCGAGCTATTGACTGAGGATCGGGTTTCGTAAGATTCGTGCCTTTATTAGTAAATTCATATTATTGTAGGCCTTGAAGTTCTAATATGAATGTTTTAAAGCAAATATACCGGTCGTCATAACTTTATATTTGCTTAATGGTTCGAACCCTGTCGACTTCTATTGACCCGTATATAAGGATCGGTTTCGAACCTGAATTCACTTGTCAACC
>NW_021498790.1:0-535 GCF_001605985.2 Dendrobium catenatum
AAGCAAGGTAAGAGAATTAAGTAGTTTTTTTATTAGAAATGGTTATTAAAAAGGTATACACATCTTTATTAAAAATCAAAACAAAAAAGATCTTAGCTACGCAAATATGTATTAATGATATACTGATGCAATCAAGGATTATCATTTTATATTTTGTATTTTATTTCTAATGTTTTGGATATATGCCCTATGATGGAAATTAATCTATGATCATGCTTAGGTTTGGTGCTCTTAGGTATTTTCTCTACATTGGCTTTCCACTCATGTTGAATTTGTTTACTTGCTTCCTTGATAGCTAAGTGGGTATTTATCTTTGGATTGTTTTGTCCTTAGGGGGCTTGGCCCATGTATGCCTATATTGGCTGGTGGTTACGTATTCCCCATGCAATTATGGATTCGTTACTGGTTGTTTTTTCCCTACAGATTTCGGCTTCCTGTACTTAGAATTCCTGTTGTTTTCCCATGTAGTTTTGGTCTATTTTCCCGGGCTTTGATTTTCTGCTGCTGGCCATCCCCCTTCCCCTTTTTGTTGATT
>NW_021498791.1:0-955 GCF_001605985.2 Dendrobium catenatum
GAGAAGGTAGTCGACCCAACCTGACAGATGGATCCTTGTCGGCATCCATGGGTTGCTTCGTCCAAGGGGACCTTGTAGACCTAGGATGAATATTTATCTAAGGGGACAAATTTGAATCCACCTTAGCTAACAGAGGGCTTTTGTGCCCTATCGATCATATCATATTGATTCATATCTCAAGGATTTGATTTCATTAAGGAGCGTATTGGCTCTGGCCATAACCGGTATTTCGTGGTGCCATTTGACGGCAAAACCAGTCGGTTCAGAGGGCCCCAGGTCATAACCGTTTATCATGCGGTGTCATTTGGCAGCGAATCACCGGTCAGAGGACACGTACCACGTCCTTAATGGCAGGAGATTATTTGATAATGGATTCTAGTGATATTTTTGACCAGGCTTTTAGCTATTTGTGAGCTGAAGTTATATTTAAATTTGTCCACCTCGGCAAACTTTTACGGAGGGTGGATGGATTTTACTTTAATCATTGATGGGTAGATTTCAATTTAAATATCTTGGAATTTGGGATTTGGAAATTGGACTTTGTGGAGTTTTGATTTTCAAGTATTTGGATGGAATTTGAAAATATTTTTGAACCTCTCCTGTTGAGATAAACATTCAACACGGCCATCATTGGGGTATTTGGGGTCATTTCTCTTTGTTGATTGAACCTTGTCGACTCGGACGAGCGGTTGATCGAGGATCGGGTTTCATAAGTTTTATGCCTTGTTAGTGAATTCTATTGATTTTAGGCTTTGAATGCCTATTATGAATGTAATAAAAAAAATACTCTGGTCACCATAATCATGTATTTATTTGAAGGTTCGAACCCTGTCGACTCCTATTGATCCGTATAGAAAGATCAGGTTCGAACTAGAATTCACTTATTGACCCGCGTAGCATCCCTAGACGTCACATGTGTGAAAGTTCGTTAGGGATGTTAGGCCCTATATGAACT
>NW_021498792.1:0-423 GCF_001605985.2 Dendrobium catenatum
AAGCCAAAAAAAACTCAAAATCTCCGAAACAAGTTGGCCAAAGGTCGGCCCATAAGGAAAAAACACTATATAGAAGGCTAAAAGAACTTCCCTAAGAAGGTTAGATTATTACATGCGGAGTACTCTGGATCGAAGCTGCGTCCGAGTTTTGTGAGTGTGCGTAGCAAAAGCACAATAATGAACAATAATTGCTCTTTTATTACGCACACTGACAAAAATTAGATGGTTCTCCCGTCTGAACTCCGTACGTAATAATATCTCTCTTAGAAGTGCAACTATCCGAGTGGAGAGAACCAACAGGTGGACGAAGCATAGGAAGCTGGAGAAGGCAGCTAGAGTACGAAACCCTGCAGAGGGAAAAGTAATTCACTGGCTTACCTTATGAGAAACTTTAATTGAATTGAAATATTAAAATAAGAAAAT
>NW_021498793.1:0-218 GCF_001605985.2 Dendrobium catenatum
AGCATAATTTGTTAAGTATAAGTCAGCTATGTGACAAAGGATATAATGTGAAATTAAGCCTAAATGAGAAAGAAGTTTTAAATAGAAAAAGGGTAAACAATGTTTACATGCTAGATTTGAATTCATTTCATACTCCTATTGATTTCTGTTTGAAAACTATTTCTAATGAATATTGGCTTTGCCATAGGAGACTTTGTCATTCTAGTATGAAAAATCTT
>NW_021498794.1:0-285 GCF_001605985.2 Dendrobium catenatum
ATATAAAATCTGACCACACCGAATCTGCATATAAAATATGACCAAACCAAATCAAATCAAATGAAGGAATGTAGCATACGTTACTCACTAATATAGTTTATAACTTCAAGCAACCAACTAGGCTAGAAGAATAATTTTGTACTCATTGCTCCTCATATGCAATGTGCAGTATTTCCTCAAAACATAAGGGCCACGAATTAAAAATTTTAATTGGAAAATTTACAAAACATGAAGTCATGAACTAATCGCGCAAAACCAACTAGAAGTTAAATAGTGCTTGGATCA
>NW_021498795.1:0-208 GCF_001605985.2 Dendrobium catenatum
CCCTCTCAAACTTCACCCTTTCCTCTCTCCCTTTCAACTTCTCTCTTTTAGTTTTCTCCCAAAGAACGAAGACACAATGGATGTTAAAGATACACTTTGTCGTCCTTTTACACTCTCCAAGTGTCGGCAGAGAACCGAATCGATATTGTTGAACTTCACTTGAGAGCCTTAAAAGGAGATGGGAAGAAACAAAGAGATCTTCTTCTTC
>NW_021498796.1:0-327 GCF_001605985.2 Dendrobium catenatum
TATCAATCAAATAAGTATTCAAATCTTTGGATTCAATAATTGTAGTAATCTTAGCATCAAAGGAAGAAGGAAAACATCTCAAAACTTTATTAACCTTTTCAAAATTTGTGATTTCTCTTCCTAAAGCATACAATGATGTAACAAATTGAGTAAATCTCATATACATATCAGAAATTATTTCATGAGGTTTTATACAAAAAAGTTTATAATTATGCAAAAGAATATTCAATCGGGATTGCTTAACTTCATTAGTTCCTTTAGAAGTAACACACAATTTATCCCAATTTTTTTTACCAGATGTATAAGTTGAAACACACATGTAATCTT
>NW_021498797.1:0-3604 GCF_001605985.2 Dendrobium catenatum
TGTTAGGTAAACTAGGTGATGCAAACCTGAAAATCTTAATAAAGTGGAAAAGCAGATTATATGTATTAATGTTATTTTATTAATTTGTTTTTTGTTTCCTCATTAATTTGAATGAAAAACATGTTTAGGATGATGATATTAAAATAGAAATTTGGATTACCTCTTAAAGTTTGTTTCATTACTCCAAGTCACTTCAATTCAACTCTTATATTCCCTAGTCAATCCTTTCAAACTCACAACTTCAATAAATATACAGCCCTGTATTTTGTTCATTCAATCTACTAGTTTATCTTATATAACAACGCATGGTCTAATGTAAGCCTTCTATGACATTAAGTTTATTGTGCGTTTGTGTGTGCGTGTTTTTCCCCCCTTTTTTTGTGGTCTGGGAATTAGAAAATGATCAGAACTCCAAAGTTGAGGGCACTCTGGCTATTTTCAAGTGGTTCTTTTCTCAGTCGCTGTGTGAATTTATTCCACCTGCTGGCACTTTCTTATGTGGTCCTGTACCAATGCTCAACTACATCTTATATGCCAAAGCATGGTCTAATGTAAACCTTCTATGACATTAAGTTTATTGTGCACATGTGTGTGTGCGCGTGTTTTTTCCCCCTTTTTTGTGGTTTGGGAATTAGAAAATGATCAGAACTCCAAAGTTGAGGGCACTCTGGCTATTTTCAATTGGTTCTTTTCTCAGGACTGTCGCTGTGTGAATTTATTCCACCTGCCGGCATTTTCTAATGTGGTCCTATAGCAATGCTAAACTACTGATTTCCTCCTTTTCGGTGTCTACTATAGCTGGAACGGCTATTGCTGGAAAAAGAAAATTTACTATTTTAGCTGAAATTGAATTTAACTTGTTATTTTTGTTGGAATCCAAGTTCTTCAGTTGAAACTTGCAGTATCAGGCTAAATATTGGATGATTACGAGGAATTGCTTATTTTAAAATAGGAGTATGACTCCTCAGGCATATAAAAAAACTAAGCATATAATGGGCCAACGTGATGTAATAAGGTCTCTTTGTTACATGCAACCCTAGGTGCTAGAGGCACTAAAACTAAGAGCAAGAATATAATTAAGAGTTACTGAGAAGGGAAAAATAATCGAGGAAGAATCTAGAGTGGAGAAAAGCATTTGCAAAAGAATGTTCATCATTCTTAAATTATGACTACCTAGTTTATTTCTTCATATTTCTAATATCCAGATCCCTCATTCGACATACTGCACAAAGGAAACCATGGATCAATTAGATCAATTGGCATGGGTTGATAGCAAGTCAAGTTTCACTCAATTGAGAGTAATGGGCTTGTGGCTAATTTCTAGAGGGAGGTGGATCATCTAATTCTAATGATAGAGAGAGCAATCAATAAATCTAGGATAAACTTGAGAAGAAATCTCATATGAGCTCTTATTTATAGTGATTGTAGAGTATAACAACTTGTGAGGTTTAGCCACCTACCTCCAATCTAAGAAATAGAGTATCTTTATCCTAATTCACCAGTAATAATAACTAATTAAAGGGATAAATTCCCTTGCAATATAATTAAATAAAAAAGGGCGCATATCATAAGGGTGACCATCCACTACCATTATCATAATAGCAGTGGTTGGCCACATGGATAAAGATGGGTTTGGAGAGATAGCACTTGAAAGTAGCGTGGCACCTTTTGATGCCAGCAAACCCACCGATGTAGTCTTTATCTAGTCTTTATCTAGTTTTTATGCATCCTTTTATGTAGCTTTGAATATGATTCCACATGGGCTCAGCTCAAGCTAAAATAATGCATCAAAGGATTAGTCTAGAAAACTTAAACAGTGTCAAGTTAGCTCATGATAGTTTGTTGATATGGAATTTAACTAGGGCAAATATTTTGAATAAACTATGCATAAAGTTCAATTATGGATATTTAAAATGTTAACTATAAACTTATTGGGTTCCTATTGAACATAGAAATATTTAATTAAGAGTTGACATAACAACCAAACCAATGGAGAGCCTCCAACATCACATAGCCAGAACTGAGCTTCGTTATGGAACTTTAAAATGTTGAGTATAAATCTATTAGGTTCCTATTGAAGATGGCAAGATTTACCCAAGATTCAACAAACTAAAGGCAACCTTCAAACTTAAAGTTTTTACTGTAGCGTATGATGGTTGATGTGGTCATATATGTTACTCACTCTTTTCTGCAAGATCACCTTACCACCATTATGCCTTTTCCACTATTTCCTTAACCAACTTTAGTACCGGCGCACATGCCATCTCTTTTAGTTTGCTTTACTGCTTTTAGTATAAGTGCAGAAACTAGGAGTATATATACCTAGTAGCTGGAAGGATACAGACAGAAAAATAGAAATTACAAAAACGAATTTACTGCTCTTACTTTCGTCTTCCCTTCTTCTTCTTCTATTGTTCCTGTTTCATTACTTTTCCACAGCATTTGATATCAGAGCAAGGTTGGGAATCAATGGCAGAGAGCAGCCGACCCCGCACTCTTGACGACGATCAAAGTGGAGACGCACCGTGGACGGCAGAGGCCAGGATCGTCAAACACCTGGAAGAACTGAAAGCAGAATTTCGCCAATTTTTCACGGTAATGCGTATGGATATGCAGAGCCTTAGAGTTGGCGGCATGATTCCTCCAATCGCTCCGGCCATCACACCAAAACGTCTGGCAGAACCTGTTCGGAGAAGGACAGGGCGCGTACCACGACCCGTTTTACCTGATTATTCCAACTCTGCGGAAGAAATTCCTCATCAATCGATAGGAATTGCCTCTGAATTAGCGGAGGAAGAGCCACCACGTTACTACCCGGTGCAACGCAATCGAGGCGAACATCTGCATCGCTCATAGGGAGAATTTCGAATGAAATTAGACATTCCCTTTTTTGAAGGTAAGCTTCACATTGAAGATTACCTGGATTGGGAAGGCGCCGCGGAATCATTTTTTGATTATACGGCAATACCCGAAGAGGCTCAGGTCAAATACGTGGCGTGTAGACTACGTGGGGGTGTTAATGCTTGGTGGCAGCAGATGCTCTAGTCTAGGCAGAGAACTGGCCGAGGGAAGATACGCACCTGGGCTCGGATGAAACAGCTTTTGAGAACTCAGTTTTTGCCTGCTGACTATGAGCAATTACTCTATGTGAAGTATCAACAATGTCAACAACGAGGCCAGACTGTCAATGATTATATAGAAGAGTTTTATCGCCTCTGCGTTCGTAATGATCTTCAGGAGAATGATAACCAGTTGGTAGCTCGTTACATTGGGTGGTTGAGAGAAGCAATTCAGGACCGTCTAGAATTGAGTTCTATTTGGTCGTTGTCACAAGTTGTGAATTACGCCTTGAAGGCTGAATCAGTTGAGCAGATCATCCCGTGGTATGGGCTATTGAAGGGCATATACGGAGTCAACACCAAATGAACACAGACCGCAACCCCAATCTGATGCAAAGCATGGACAAAAGGTCCAACAAAACTCGGCTCCCTTACTCCGAACACCTGATATGAAAACCAACAACAAATTGAACGCACATGTGCGGGAGAATCCTTGCACCCGACCGAGCACTATTAAGTGCTTTCGCTGTCTTCAACCAGAGCAC
>NW_021498798.1:0-229 GCF_001605985.2 Dendrobium catenatum
GCTCACTCATTGCCTACGAGCAAGGATTGAGTCAAAGACTTTTGGATGCAGGTGAAACGATCGTTCTAAAAGCCGAAGAAACGGAAAAAGGAAGTTTAGTTGGTGACCATACCAATGACTTGTCATGCAAATTACAACACTCACCAAAGCACAAGCAAAAGTGGAAAAAAGGTAAAAATGGTAAGGATGTCCATATTTCTTCTGACGTTATTTGCTTTCGATGCAGGAA
>NW_021498799.1:0-278 GCF_001605985.2 Dendrobium catenatum
ATACATATATGAGTTCTTTTGATTAATTAAAGTAATAAAAATCTTTCTCATACAAGAAATTTAAAAGAATGTACTAATACAGCTGCGGTGAATATGAGTCTTAGGCTTCGTTTGAAACTGTTTTCTGACTGCTTTTTAATAAAAAAATTTTAATTTTTGTGTTAAAAAGTTGTTTTAAAAAGTAGTAAGAAAGTAATCCTACGCCTTTTTACTCGCTTTCTAAAAAAACTTTTTAATAAAAAAATTTTTGGAATTTGAATTTTTTGTTCTAAAAAGCC
>NW_021498800.1:0-285 GCF_001605985.2 Dendrobium catenatum
CCTCTCCTTTATAAACATAGTTAAAATTAATGAAGTTTTTCACTATCATTCAAATACTAAAGCATATGTTTATTATAGTAAAATCTACAATCATTATTATTATGTACATATTCTCTTATATTGTATTTATCATGTTATACTCTTTTCTTGCCTTTTATTCTTGCCTTTATAAAAGCATATTTGTATTAGCATTATGCAGATGCTCGGCTATCTCAGTGGCTATCTAAAGCTTAATAAGCAATTTTTTAGGTGCGACCATACTAGCACTAGTGCACCGGATCCCAT
>NW_021498801.1:0-1581 GCF_001605985.2 Dendrobium catenatum
ATTGCTGTAAACTGCAATTCGCTGTGTTGTTTCCTGGTGTGGACAGCCATTTTTATGCTATTTGTTCACCGATTTGGGCTAGATTTGCTTGCCAACTCAAGTATTACCTTAGGGTTACTTGCGAACTCAAGTATTTCCTATCAGAAATTTACATTGCTTAAAAACATTCATGGCTCGAAAAGATTTAGGCATTGGAATGTCAGTGAAAAAGATAAGATAGAGACGGATTGAAAAACTCTTTCAATAATTCAATGTTGTTTAAAAGATAAGGTATTCAAGAAAGTATTTGAAAAAATGCCACAGAAGGTTTATGGCTCAAGCTAAAGCATTTGCACAAGATAATAAGCATCTCTAACCAACTATATTAAAACTAAAATTTCTATTTACTTTATATGCAAGAAATTATGTCCATCGAAACAGCCGAAAACTCTAACACATTCGAAAAATTTCTGTTTGTATTTAAAAAATAAGAAATCAAAATCAAAACTTTGAATTTCAAAGAACAAGTTAGCAACAGCAAGAAGGAATAGCAGAAAAGAAAAAAGACATATCTCTATGTTCTAATGTGTAGCTGGAGAAGATACAGCCAACTTTCCTATAGCATAAAAGCACAGCTAGCAAATACCTTTATGGGGCTGTTTGGAGTCCTATTTTGGGCAGGATTTAAGCAAGATTTAGCTTAAGTCCTTCCAAACAGAATTTGAAACTTTAAATCCTATTATTTTGATAAATTATCATTTCAATCCCCTTATTGTTAGTATTTAACATATTAGGGATACTCTCTCTTACAAAAGTTAAATCCTGAAACAAATAATTAAATAGTTTATTATAATTTAGCAAGGTTTACTTCTTTTCATGGTAATAAAAATTTCAGATTTTAATGTTCTCAAAACTTACAAATTTTAGATTTGCAAGGTTTACTAAATCCTATCTTCTAAGTTAAATCTTACTCTTAGCCAAATAGCTCCTGCATATATCCCAATAAAATTACCACAAGTTCTTTTTCTTTAGAATGATGGCTGTCAAAGTACAATACACTAAGATTTTGTTTGGGACATATTTCTTATTGCTTTCTAAAGCATTTTTCTAGTACAAAAAATTTCAAGTTTAAAAAATTTGTATTAAAAAGCTGTTTTAGAAAACAATAAAAAAGTTGTCATGAATGAAACCTTAAGCTTTGTTTGGGACAGCTTTTTCATTGCTTTCCAAAATAACTTTTTAGTACAAAAAATTCTTATTCAAGAAATTTTTAACTAAAAAATAATTTTAGAAAACATTAAGAAAGTTGTCCCAAACGAAACCTTAATCTTAAATCTGAGTTCCCATGGAGAAGCCAAACCCCCTCATCCATCTTGAATTTGAGTTCCCGTGTTGAAGCCAAACCCCATCATCCAATATACGATCCGTTGGCTCGCCGCTATCTCAAATTCTCTCTTTCTATAGAAGGTGCATGCCTAAGTGTATAACAATAACAAGCTTTTGTCTCATTACGTGGAGTCGGCTACATGAATCTTTATCTCACAAAAAAAATGCACAAAATATATTTTAGGACTCATTTTCTTTAAGTAGAATAATAAAAAT
>NW_021498802.1:0-259 GCF_001605985.2 Dendrobium catenatum
AAGACGGGGGGTGAATTGGTATTTAAAAATTTTTTTAAGAAAAAAGAATGATTATCACAAACCAAATCACCACAAAACAAGCCATGAAGAAAATAAATACGAAAGCAGTAAAAATAAGAACACAAGGGTTTATAATGGTTCGGTCAATTCAACCAATGTCCACTCCTTGGAGGAGCCCTCCGAGTATTACACTACAATCGTGACTCTCCTTTACCCCCCAAAGCTAGGCGGAGAAGCCCTTACAAACACCTCCTTTCTG
>NW_021498803.1:0-1281 GCF_001605985.2 Dendrobium catenatum
TAGTGCCTCTGCCATTTTCGTATGCCACTCTTTTTTATTCTTGGTGAGAATCTTCTTCAACAATTTTACCAGCATCTTGTTGAATGCTTCTGCCAAACCATTTTCCCTTGGATTGTATATGGATGAATATCGCCAATCGATTTTGTGCCGATCAACGAACTTATAGATTTTTGTATTTTTGAAAGCAGTACCGTTGTCTGAGATTATGCGGCGTGGCACACCGAATCTGTAGACGACATTGTGGGTAAATAAATTGATCACATGCTCGGATGTGACTTCTCTGAATGGAGCCGCTTCTGCCCACTTGGAAAAGTAGTCCGTCGCTGCTAGAATAAAGCGGTGTCCCGCTGAAGACGGTGGATCTATCGGACCAATAATATCAGTGCCCCAGCATTCAAATGGCCACGATGCTATTGTCGGGTGCAGCGGATTCGGAGGTTGATGTATTACATCACCGTGGATTTGACATTCGTGGCACCTCTTAGCGTGATCGATACAATCTCTGAACATAGTCGGCCAGTTATAACCCATTCTCTTGATTTTGGCAGCCATCTTGGGACCTGACTGATGTGCTCCACAAAGCCCTTCGTGGACTTCTGATACCACTTTATCAGCTTCCTTGGTCCCTAGGCACCTTTGCCACATTTGATCAAAAGCTCGTCTGTATAACGTATCATTGACAAATGCGTATTGCAATGCCCTTTTTCAAATTTGTGCGGCCATAAACTTTCTGTCAGGAGTATGTTTTTCTTGAAGTAGTCAATGAATGGCTGCCTCCAATCATTTTCGACTTCAATATCTAAACAATGCCACCACGATTCTGAAGCTTGACTAGCTTTATATCTCTTGGCCATATGATATTCTTCTGGATAATTCTCCATAACGATCTGATGGAGAGGTTGAGGGTCAACTGAAATTTTATCTTGTTGACTTGAATCTGGTATTTCTTCTGCCATCGGAAATTGTAGCAGAGCGGGCTCCAAGACTCTTCGAGTGTAAACTCCGATGAATATAGGGCTCTCCTCATTGATATTCGCCATTTACTTGGCTAATTTAGCCAGACAATCTGCTTTAGCATTCTACCCCCGGGGAACTCGAGCTATTTTAGCATTTGGTACTTGCTTCAGAAGCTCGAGGGCTCGTCGGTGGTAATGGGCTAATTCAACTTTGCCAACTTTATAAATGCCCAGGACCTGATTTATCACGAGCTGAGAATCACCAAAGATTTGGAGATGTTGGATTCTGACATCAATCGCGATCTCCAGCCCTGCTAATAGAGCT
>NW_021498804.1:0-721 GCF_001605985.2 Dendrobium catenatum
TCGATTCCTCTCGTGCTCTCTGATCTCTCCCTCGCCTATTTATCCCACCGGTTTATCTTTGTAAACTGTGCTCAATCCATACACGCCCAGCAAACAAAATCCACAACCTCTCGCCTTCGTCTACCTTGCACGACCCATTCATTATTCATGTGATCCACACACAGCGGACGGATTCGCAGGCCACCGCACCTCCCGTGATCGAGCTCAAGCATTGAAATACTCGATTGAACCTTCTCCCTAATCCTTCTGCATGCATCTGATTTTGAGAGCCCCAACTGAGTGTTCGACTAAACTCACTACCCTGCTTCACGTCACGATCCAAACCCTCCTTATGTTCAACTGATAGTAAATCCTGATGTCAACCCCAACCAAATATCGATCGGACCCCATCACTTACTTCGATCTTCCCTATAGCCTACTGAATCCACTCAACCCGTTCTTCACGTCAAACCACCCATCTCTTATTTCGATCGAGGTTCCCGTTCAAACGCTTCTAACCAAACATAAGAGTAATACCATCACTCGACAAGGCTAATGTATCGATCTAAATTTGATTATTATGTCATCTCCACCATCCCGACGTTTGATCAACCTCATTTTTGACCCTATCAAACTGAACTTATAAGCTAAACACCTGATCGATCAGCTCCCCCTTTCTTAAACAAGCCACTCGATCTTCATAACTTCAAAGCACCGGATCCCCTACTATTTTCATATAGCC
>NW_021498805.1:0-355 GCF_001605985.2 Dendrobium catenatum
GTGCTCCCCATAGCTCAAGGATCGATCCCAGCATTTCGAAACGACTCTCCAGAGTTCCCACAATCTCCCAGCATCTTCCCTCGAGCTCCCAGACCTCCCCTTCCATTACTTCGAGCGAACTTCGGCGAAAGGCTTAGGCGTCCCGTTCAAAGTCCTACCTCCGGCCATCCTCCAGTCCCGGCCTCTGAAGGAACCCTTCTTGCCTTCGTCCCCTAAAGCTTCCAAATAGAGAATTTTCAAACATTTCAATACTAATCATTCAAACTTGAAATCCAAATTCAAACTCAACTTCAAAGAATTTTCAAACATTTCAAAACTCAGTCAAATGGTCTCTGATTCAGGTTCTATCACTTAC
>NW_021498806.1:0-267 GCF_001605985.2 Dendrobium catenatum
CCAAAAGGAATAAAGAATTTGTGCAGATTTTGGCTCATCGCCTCCCTCTCCACTCTCCCTCCTCTTTCAAGATCCATGAGGAAGTGCTTCTTCCTCAAGTGAGGGATCTCGCAGAGGTCTCCTTCCATCCAGATATCTTCATGAAGCTGAAAGATTTTACAGTCGCTTGAGGCAGTCTCAAGCTCAGAGAAGCTTTGAATTCAATGAAAACAACTTCAGCCTCGACCCGAAAGCAATAGCTCATGCAAAAGCAGCTGGGGTGCCTAT
>NW_021498807.1:0-285 GCF_001605985.2 Dendrobium catenatum
TTTAGTCTATTTGCACCATCCATTTTGTAATGGTTCAGAATGTATTTTTAGTGATGTGACAAGAAAATACTTTCCATTTATGTATGTTAATGATGTATGTAATCTTTCACTCCAAGAAATGTAGAAATAGGTGCTCGATTAGTGGGCTCGAGATCAACTCGTTTAGAAAATATCAAGCTCGAGCTCGACTCGAAAGCTCGAGTTTGTTTGAAAAGCTCAAGCTCGAGCTCATTTGAGAAGCATCAATGCATGTGATGTGTATTATTATATATAAAAATAATATTA
>NW_021498808.1:0-423 GCF_001605985.2 Dendrobium catenatum
TTTTCCTGCGCACAGTTGCTGTCCACTGTTGGAGACAACAATTTTCTCCTTGTTTGGCTTAAGTTTTGGCTAGGAACTTCTTGAAATCAAGTATTTCCTATCAAATTGGTATCAGAGCAAGATCTTCGGGACCAGCGGCTGAAATCTTGAATTTCAGCAAGATCTTCGTCTCCCGAAGAAGATTTTTTGTGGATCCGATAGAAAAAAAAAAGGCCGGAAAGAAGGTGGACGTTTTGGAAGGAGAAAACGGTCAATTGAAAACCGATCTGGAGGAGAGATTCTTCGACTTTCAGAATCAGATCACTACCAACAACGAAAGGTTGGAGGGAAAGTTTATGGCCATAGAAGAGATGATGAAGAAATTGTTGGAGATGAAGACAAATCCGACAACGTCAGAAGCAAGAGAGAATACCGGAGACCATG
>NW_021498809.1:0-743 GCF_001605985.2 Dendrobium catenatum
ATTCTCTTCAAAATCCATCTGCTGACCTTTTCTGTGCATGCTGTAACTCATCGTCCTGGACGAGCTGAGCGAACTCTGTTGCAATCACGATGATAGTCCTGTTCGATAGAATATTTTGTCTGGCCGATGCATTTTATATGCATCGTCCTGGCTGATATATTGGATCGGACTGACCGATCCACGTGTTAGCACATTTTGAATCTTTAAAATCAGCCCCGGACGATCCATTATTGGACAATCGTCCTGGCCGATCCACTGTTCGTCCTGGCCGATCCACTGTTCGTCCTGGACGATACACGTGGCGCAGATTTAAGATGTTTTAACTTCGGCCGGTACGATTAATTATTGTGCATCATCCTAGACGATACACTTAATCGGCCCGGATGATCTGCTTTTTTAACGGTCATTTGGATTGACTCCTCGGGATGATCGCCTGTGTCTAATCGGCCTGGACAATCAGACCGCCTTTTTGACCAATCGTCCTGTACGCAATTATTGAGCCATATATGCCTGGAAGATTCTGCTATCGGCCAGGATGATATGGTTGTTTCTTTAAATTTTGGCCGTTCCAGCCATAATTTTTCACTTTCCACCCTTTCTCCTCTTGTGCTTTCTTGCTAACTCCTCTCTATGGCTGGTGGGAAACATGTTTGACAAACTTCTGGGAGTTCTTCGAGGGCTAGGATTGACCCTCGTTTTAGGGAAGCAGAAGATGAAGCCTCCTACCATCGTTATAAAGAGTG
>NW_021498810.1:0-253 GCF_001605985.2 Dendrobium catenatum
TTCATTGTTTATTGCAATTCTAAGAGATGGGAGCTGTAACTCCAAAGGGAGAACCGCCTCCGCTCCATAGACTAGAGCAAACGGAGTGGCCTGTGTTGGAGTTCTATATGTGGTCCGATAGGCCCACAATGCCTCCACCAACTTTTCATGCCATTGACGTTTGTTCTCGTCTAAGGTTTTCTTTAACAACTGAACTAATGTCTTGTTGAAAGCTTCAGCCAATCCATTAGCTCGAGGATAGTATATCGTACTA
>NW_021498811.1:0-804 GCF_001605985.2 Dendrobium catenatum
TTTGAAAACTATTAGAAGACGATTTTCAAAGGAGTCCCGGTACGTTACCATCACCAAGATGGTGAGAATGGATGATGGCACTCTACCGACACCAAGATGGTGTGAAGGGATGCTTGCACTCTACTATCATGAGGAGGGTAAATAGGATAATGGTACTCTTCCAACACCTACAGGGTGTGAAAGGACACTTGCTCATATGGAGGGTGAAAATGGATGAAGGTACTCTGCCACTCCTGGGTTTGTGCTTCTCCGTTTTGTTGTGGGAGCAAAGGAGATTCACTTGGGTATAGTACAATACCTAAGGAGTGCGTCTTTAGGGTGTGGGCGTTGGTGCAGTTGGACTAAACAACTATAAATATCTATAAAAAAATTAATTTTTATAAAATTGGGTGGAGGAGGATGCCAATGATTATCCAATAACCTAAAAGGCCGATTAACATTTGAGATACCTAAGTTAAAACAATTATAAGAGTTTGAAATTACAGCAAAACTAACAAAATTAGACGCAGTCACCAAAGGGCTGCATTCTATCTCACCATACAGTGTTACAAAATAAATTTACAAACCAATGATTCTAATTATCCGATCATTTACAATAGTTTTCAAAATATTCAAAAGCAAGAATTTCAAAATCCCCATATATTTATTTGTTGAACTACATCTTTCATCTTCTTGCATCTTATTACAATGTAATCAATGACTTTGATTTCACCACAGCCCCTAGGACAATAATCATTCCCTTGCAATATTTTATATGATAAGAATTGGAAGGTAAGAATTGCATTGTTGATAATTCTCCACCAA
>NW_021498812.1:0-1395 GCF_001605985.2 Dendrobium catenatum
TGATATTACCTCAACGTTAGGAGCCAAATACATATTCCTTAGCCAAGCTGTTTTAGAAAATAATAAAAAAATTGTTCTGAACAAAACTAAGGTTTCGTTTGGGATGACTTTCTTCCTGCTTCGTAAAACAGTTTTTTAGTACAAAAATTTAAATTTTTGTACTAAAAAGCTGCTTTAAGAAGCATTAAGAAAGCCGTTCCAAATAAAGTCTAAGTTAACCTATAAGGGAGTGAGTAGAAGCTGGATTTAATGGAGCTTGTTGTTTCAGGAACCTTTGGTCATCTAGAAGAAGCAAAAATGACATCACCAAAATGATAGATGACAAGGCGACAATTTTTCCCACTTCAGGAAGAGCTCAGATTGTGTTAGGAATAATGCAGAATTGGGGAAGAAATAATTGTAACAGTAGAAGAGAAAAATTAGGGGTGTCAATTCGGGTCAGCGGGTCGGGTTCGGGTCGAATTCGGAACTAACCCGGCACTGTTCGGGTCAACCCGAACCCGACCCGATTCGGGTCCGGGTCAACCCGACCCGACACGAATGACCCGAAGTTGACCTAAAATTGCTAATTTTCGGGTCAAAATCGGGTCAATATTCGATTTTTGGGTCAAAATCGGGTCAAAACGGGTCAACCTCAGGTTTTCGGGTCAAATATGAGTTTTCGTGTCACTTTCGGGTCAATTTCGGGTTGGTGGGTGAACCCGAACCCGACCCGATTTTTAAAACGGATTGATTTGTTCAACCCGAACTCGACCCGTTTCGGGTTCGGGTTGACCCGAACCCGGATTTTTCCTGATCAGGTTCGGGTCGTGTTTCGGGTCATGTCAAAAATTGAAACCCCTAAGAAAAATGCATAAGTAGGAGAAATTCATAACAACAACAAATAACTATGTGGGGAAATTTGTTTGTTTGTTTTTTTTTTTTTTTTGGGAAATTTGTTTGATTCTTCTTTACCATTCTTTTGGCTTGCATTATTATATATTTTAATTTGGTGTAATCACATACTACCAAAATCGAGACTAGTGTCCCAGCTGCATAACTATATAATTAAATAACCGGATGAATTATTCTGTGCGGAGTGCGGACGGCGTCCGGAGACCAATAAAAATGCGCCACGTCACCTTATTGGTGGGTACCCAGCTCGGTGTCGGCACTCGGTACTGCTGGATACTTCTGGGTACCGCTGGGTACCCAGTGCTTAACTGAACTGTTCTCTCGTCCGGTCTCCATACAAAATAAAAGCTCTAATAACCAGCCTACTAGATAAAAAACAAGCGACCATTTTATAACTAATCTTAGCCAAGTGTGAGCACATCAGTCTCGTTGATGAGCTCGCAGAGGGTTGGGTTCAACTTCGCCACTTTGCATGGTTAGCGTCTGACGTCCGCTCGCTCA
>NW_021498813.1:0-226 GCF_001605985.2 Dendrobium catenatum
AGAAATTCCAATAAATTGGCATATTCTAGAAGTACTCCTTCTATCAATCCTATAACCTACAAAGTCTGAATCTGAATATCCAATTATTTCAAATGAAGAGCTAAACTTAGGATACCAAATCCCTAATTTTTGTATTCTCAAGATATATCTCAAAATCCTTTTCTCTGCTGCCAAATGTGATTCTTTTTTATCTGATTGAAAACTAGCACACAAATAAACACTAAAA
>NW_021498814.1:0-261 GCF_001605985.2 Dendrobium catenatum
TGTGTTCATTGATCCACATGGTAATGGCAACGTCCGCAAAGCTAAACAACTGAGAAAGTAAATTTAGGGGAATTTTATAACCAAATTGACACCAGTAGCAAAGTTGGTAAATATATAACAGGGGCTTTGTTTCTTTTTTCTCTCCGCAGTGCAAACAATCTTCAAGCACACCCTTCTAACAAAAAAGTATCTGTCGGTTGCACAATGTTAATGCTACGCAATCCATAAATTATCTATAGGTCCTCTATGGATGACCTCATA
>NW_021498815.1:0-569 GCF_001605985.2 Dendrobium catenatum
GCAATCTTGATGATAGTCCTGGCCGATAGAATATTTCTTCTGGCCAATGCATTTTATGTGCATCGTCTTGGGTGATACACTGGATCGTCCTGGATGATCCACTTGTCAGCACGTTTAAATCTTTAAATTCGACCCCGGACGATCCAACATTGGACAATCATCCTGGCCGATCCACTGTTCATCCTAGATGATACACGTGGATAGAATTTAAAACGTTTTAACTTCAGCTGGTGTGATCAATTATTGTGCATCGTCCTGGACGATACACCTAATCGACCCGGATGATATGCTTTTTCAACGGTTGTCCGGCCTGACTCCTTGGGACGATCGCCTGTGTCTAATCGTCCAGGCCAATATCTGATCGGCCCGGACGATCTGACCGCCTTTTTGACCAATCAGCCTGTACGTAATTATTGAGCCATATCGGCCTGGATGATTCTGTGATAGGCCAGGACGATATGGCCGTTTCTTTAAATTCTGGCCGTTCCAGCCATGGTTTTTCATTCTCCACCCTTTCTCCTCTTGCTTTTTCTTGCTAACTCCTCTCTATGGCTGGTGGAAAATGTGTC
>NW_021498816.1:0-568 GCF_001605985.2 Dendrobium catenatum
CTATTGCGGAGGGTGGATGGATTTTATTTTAAGCATTGGGACGGATAGTTTCATTTTTAAATATTTTTGGATTTTTGAGAATTTCTGGATTTTTGGATTTTGATGGGCATTTGGGTGGCATTATGAAAATATTTGGAATGGATCCCTCCAGTTGAGATTTTCATTTAACACGGCCATCATCGGGGTGTTTGGTGGACATTTCTTTTTTGTTTATTGAACCTTGTCGACTCTGTCTGGCTGTCGACAGAGGATCGGGTTTTGTAGGCTTTATACCCTTATCAGTGAATTCTCTTTGTTATAGGCCTTAAAGGCATAATATGAATGTATTAAGACAAATATACCGGTCGTAGCAACCGTATATTTGTTTGAGAGTTCGAACCTTGTCGACTCCAATTGATCCGTATAGGAGGATCGAGTTCGAACTAGAATACACTTATTGACCCGCGCAGCATCCCTAGACGTCACATGTGTACCAATAACATGCTCGCCGGGGCCCATGCGGGTGTTTGGGGGCATTTTATAATTGAACCATGTCTATTCCTTTTTACCTGCTTAGGAAGATCAGGTT
>NW_021498817.1:0-224 GCF_001605985.2 Dendrobium catenatum
ATACCTTTTCAAAGTAAAATACCTTTTCACACATATAATCCATTTTCACGATCTATACCTTTCACTTTCACTTTTCTGTAATATATACTATTCACCTTTAAAACAAACACAATTTACTTTCCGAAAGCTCAAAATTTATTTTCCAATCCTTATACACTTTACCCTTAGAAAACTTCACCATTTCCTCTTTCAAAACATATATGAATCACTACATATAAATCTCA
>NW_021498818.1:0-1736 GCF_001605985.2 Dendrobium catenatum
GGCTCGTCAAGCAGACTGGTTTCTTGACAGTGGTGCCGCATCGCATCTCACAACCGATCCATCTCAGTTAAGTGCAACCGAGCCATATACAGGTTCTTCTCAAGTAGTTCTTGGCAATGGCCAACAACTTCCAATTCAAAATACAAGTAAAGGACTCCTGCCTACTCCCACAAGTACTCTTTTTCTTCACAAACTTCATCATTGACCAAATCTTTCCTTGATTCTTCTCTTGGTCCATCAGCTAACCAGTGATAATGACTGTGTTGTATCCTTCTCCTCAAATGGATATCAAATAAAGGATTCGAAGACTCATCATCTTCTACTTCAAGGGTCCTGCCATAACGGTCTATATAAGATCAACACCACCTCAAATGCTCCGCATCTCGCTCTGCTTTTGGCTGAAACCATTCCTGACTTGTGGCATAATCGTCTCGGGCATCCTGTTGTCCCTACTTTACGACACTTAGCTCGAATTCATTCAAATATATGTACCACTCTCACTACAATATGTATCTCTCACTACTACATGTGATACATGTTGTCTTGCCAAGAGCAGACGTTTATCATTTTCTAAATCTACCTCTCATACTATTGTACCATTTCAATTAGTGCATTCTGATGTTTGGGGTCCTTTCCCGTTCCCATCTATACAAGGCTATCGATATTATATTTCTTTTATCGATGACTACACCAAATATTGTTGGGTTTTTCCTCTTTTTCAAAAATCTGAAGTTACGCAAACATTTGTAAACTTTCACAAAAGCATCAAATGCCAATTCAATGCATTCATCCAAACTATCAGAACGAATGGTGGGGGAGAGTATTTAAATAATAACTTCAAATGATACTGCAACCATTAGTGCATCCAACATAAATTCACTTGTTTGTATACACCTTCTCAAAATGGTGTTGCAGAACAAAAAAATCGTCACATTCTTGAAACTATCCGGAGTCTTCTCATTCACTCAAATGCTCCCTCCCATCTCTAGGTAGAAGCATTACT
Source organism: Dendrobium catenatum (assembly GCF_001605985.2). Classification (NCBI taxonomy): domain Eukaryota; kingdom Viridiplantae; phylum Streptophyta; class Magnoliopsida; order Asparagales; family Orchidaceae; genus Dendrobium; species Dendrobium catenatum. Next base: position 1,004 of record NW_021498818.1, read on the forward strand.
CTCAAGTATAACATCAGTTGTAGGAAATAAGATAGGAGTTTCAAGAGGAGAATCATCCCTTTGGGCAGCAGAAGGAACATCAACATCATCATTTTTGAAAGCCAGATCATCCGAAATAGGGTAAGAGATGATATTAATATCGGTGAGGTTGGCATTAGCCTTTTGCAGAATAACATCCTTAGACTTAACAGGGTAATTCTTCCTAAGATTAGGTTGCAAAATAAAGCACTCATTTTTTGGATGTCCAAGGGTCTTACAATGGTTGTGGAAGGAAGGAACTTCCAAAATCACTTTTTGCACATAAATAAATTTCTCAGGTCCAATGTAAATATTGTTTGGATAGTTTTTGGTAACATCCAGCTCCACCAAGACCCGAGCAACTGAGGTCCTAGTGCCATGAGCAGTGGTGTTGTCCGTTTGTAAGGGTATGCCAAATAGAGATCCTACCCCTTGGAGGATTCTTGGTGAAAAAAACTAAGGTCGTAAATCAGGAAAAGAGATCCAAACCGGCACGATGGGGGATTCCTCGTGAATGTCAAACATAGGAGACCATTCACAAGTTTCATATAACAGTTATACGCAAAGTAAGATCGATGAGCAAAAACTCTACTATGGTCCAAGTCGTTGGATAGTTTTATAAGCACATGATGAGCATCTAGCAAAGTAACATAGAAATCATCATAAAGTTTGAGATTGATGTGGGCTCCGAAAATTCGGCCCCGGCCTCCGCGCT
>NW_021498819.1:0-903 GCF_001605985.2 Dendrobium catenatum
CTGCTAATCTCTATAAATAGGAAGGGAGAAAGAAAAGTGTGAATCAGGGCTTACTAATAATGATGAAGATGAAGATGATACACCAAATTCAATCAACTAGAAAAATACAGTCATATATATGAGAAAATATTGAGAATAGAAAATAAGTTAGAGGAGATGATGGTTAGCAGCAGCAACATGGCCAGGACATCGCCTGGTTCAATGCTCAGTTTACCATGCTTGCTAGCTACTTTCAACAGCCACCTCCACCACATCTATCAGATGATCAGGATCCCTCGTTCTTTTAGTCTGTGCTTTATGTTGTTTGTTTCCTGTTTTTTGTAGTTTGCTTTTTAGTCTTTGTTTGTTTTTTCTTTTGTATCTTGACCCTCTTTTTGTGATGACAAAAGGGGGAGTAGGGTGTGGTAGGAAAAGTGTTGGGTTTGTAACTTTGAAATTCTAATGGACTTTTTTGGATATTTTCCTACTTGTGTTTGCCATTATCAAAAAGGGGGAGATTGTTGCAAATCTATTTTCATGGCTTATGTTTTGATGATTGACAAACACTATTTCTCTTGGACTGCTTGTTGCATCTAACTTTTCAGGAATCGAAGATCGGACGAAAAAGACAAAGCCAGTTCAGGATTGCATAGGTTTAGAGTTGAGTCAGTCTGTACTTTTGTTTTTTCACTTCTTCAATCTACTTGTAATGGTGAAAGAGACTGATGCTAAGCAACCCTTCACACACACACTTGAGAGACTTAGAATTTCTATTTTTACTCATATCGGCCAGGACAATTTTGTTATCGGCCTGGACGATCAGGCTTAAAATAAAAAGTCTAAATAAGGATTCTTAATTAAGGCAGCCTTCATTAACATATCGGCCTGGACGATAAGCTCAAAACAAAAAGAAGTTGCCGCCAT
>NW_021498820.1:0-455 GCF_001605985.2 Dendrobium catenatum
TGCGGAAGAAAAATGAGGAAATGATTCCTCATTTGCCTTAGAAAGGAAGTTTTCCGAGGCATTCCTATTCGGCTTCTTTGCTAACACCTTTTGTCTTTTGCTTGAGGAGGCCATTGACAATTTGAAGTAGAAAGGGATTGAAAGAGAAGTTTGAAGGTGTGATTGTTGAGTTAGAAAGCCTTCATATTTAAAGAAAACGATACGTTCGTCCTGGACGAAAAAGGTTCGTCCTGGACGAAAATCATCGTTCGTCTGGACGAAAATATTTCGTACAGATGATCAAATTCGTCCAAAATGTAACGGCTTTTCGTAATCAACACAACTTACGATGCGTCCCTTCGTACAGACTTTTGACTTGACCGATCGTACATACAAACAAAAGTTCGTACAGACGATCTAAAAATAACTCGTTTAAATGTCTCTTGAAAACCGTCCCCTATACTGAAACGACATCT
>NW_021498821.1:0-249 GCF_001605985.2 Dendrobium catenatum
GATGATGAATTTGAAAATGAGAGATTTGAAGATTTTTATAAAGAAAAAGGAATTTATCATAATTTTTCTGTACCTAGAACCCCTCAACAGAATGGCATAGTCGAAAGAACAGAACATTAATTGAAACTGCTCAAGCCACTAAATATTCACTCCCTAAATATTTTTGGGCTGAAGCAGTTAGCATTGCATGTTATGTTATGATTAGGGTGAAAATTAGATCAAAATTAAATAAAATACCCTACAAGCTTC
>NW_021498822.1:0-219 GCF_001605985.2 Dendrobium catenatum
GTACAAGAAGAAGAAAAAGAATATAACGATGATGACATTATGGAGATCGAGGTGGTTCGTATGGTCAGCCACGTCGATGTTGAAAAGGAAAAGATACTATGGAAATTGAGGTGGTTCGTATGGTCAGTCACGCCGATGTGGAAGAGGAAGATGATGGTGATGAAGAAGACCAGCAATCACAGCCGCGCGTACGTACTTATCGACGTCGCCATAGGGCTA
>NW_021498823.1:0-294 GCF_001605985.2 Dendrobium catenatum
GAATCTCTAATTATGATTTGTGATTATTTCACTCTTTCCTCTCGTTCCTCTAGATTTCTCATGAGAATATCTATCAAGGAGTTCCAATTCTCTGCCAACACTCGAAGAGTGTGAATAGCTGAAGGGTTCTCTGTCTACATGTGGAGAGTGTGAAAGGACTAAGGGTTCTCTTCCCACACTTAGAGAGTGTGAAAGGACAGACAGTTCTCTACCAACATTTGGTGTGATGCCCCAGAATCAAATAGTGAAAGGATTCATCTAACATTCTGATCGAACTCCATTCCAGTTGCCTTG
>NW_021498824.1:0-212 GCF_001605985.2 Dendrobium catenatum
AGAGTCTTCAAACAGCTGGAGAGGGATTAAATGGGTTAGATTAGCTTAAGGAGTTTGTTTAATCTCCCTTGTCTCATTTAAGACCTCATGTTGACTGTTTGACTGGTCAAACAGTCAAACATGGGTGAGGTGGCAGCTAGAGTGGCTTAGGAAGCTGATATGATGCCTTGGATTTAATATTTAAAAGGTGGGATCAAAGTTTGATGGGGATT
>NW_021498825.1:0-376 GCF_001605985.2 Dendrobium catenatum
GCAAGGGGTGAATCAAAGAAATCTTGATGCATGTGAGAAAAAGGAAAAAATAATAGCACTGAAGGCGCACAAATCTTACTCTGATTCTTTCGGGTCTGAGAGCGATGACATTGCCTTTATCACAAGGCAATTCAAAAGCTTTCTAAGGAATAAGAAAAAGCATCATCAAAATTGGAGAAAAGATAAGAATAATAAATCTTCTAAAAGATCTTCTGATGTTGTTTGCTTTGAATGCAGGAAGCATGGACATGTCAGAGCAGATTGCCTACACTTCAATATCACTCAAGCAAAGAAAAGGGTGACGAGAAACCCAAGTCTAGAAAGGATAAAAAGAGGCTTCAAAAGGCATTTTGGGCGGATTCTGCATCTGATTCAT
>NW_021498826.1:0-314 GCF_001605985.2 Dendrobium catenatum
CATCCCAGGTCTACAAGATCCCCTTGGACGAAGCAACTCATGGCTGCCGACAAGGATCCTTCTGTCGGTTGGGTCGACTACCTCCTCTAACTAAGTAGACCAGGGACCACGATGGCCCAGGACGACAGAACCATGAGATCTTGATCGGGTTCATCATCCATTCCCCCACCATCCGCTTTAAGTGCAAGATGGTGCAATTTCTATTTTAAATATGAAATCCCTAAATCTTCCAATTCTCCAAATTCCAAAATTCTCCAACCAATACCAATACCCATTGTTGCTACTATATGCCAGATAACACGTATTTATACGTA
>NW_021498827.1:0-260 GCF_001605985.2 Dendrobium catenatum
CATTATATGTGGTTAAAATTTTCAGGTCCGAGCAAAGAAGCAGGAATGGAGATTGATCAAGACTGTCGACGAATCCTTTCACTATTGATATCTGGGGCATCACAACTCTTTCCTCTTTGGGCATAGAAAAAGTATGATCCAAATTTGGATTTCCAAATGGAAAAGGAATACTTCCTAAAGGGGCATCTTTTCTTCTTTGGAATCCAAGCTTTGGACCTATGTGTCCCAACTCAAAATTAACTTTCACAACACTTGACAAT
>NW_021498828.1:0-208 GCF_001605985.2 Dendrobium catenatum
ATTATCACATGATTCTCGCTAGTTGCACTGATGAATTTTGGATTTTGCATCAAGTTCATGTCATCTCTCTTGTTGTAGAAAGATCTCATCACTCTCATTATTTTCAAATTATGCTATAATTTTTATGTTGCACTCCTTTACACCTTTGTATCCCAAATACAAATATCATTAATGTTATTAATTTATATATAATGAAATATATATTTGA
>NW_021498829.1:0-499 GCF_001605985.2 Dendrobium catenatum
GGAATCTTCTGAACTCTTATGCAAGTCCCATCCTCCTTACGTCTCACTCGAGCTTAGTCGGGGAGATTCCATGTCCCTGTCTGCAAAGTTTTTTTCTTCCTCTGAATCCCTCGTCAAAATTACAGAAAGATCGCTTGCGAATCCATTCTAATTTCGCATAAAAAATGGATATGTTACTTCCAGCTATGGAGATTCTATGTTGCTTTTATCAACCATCATGCATGAAACCAAAAACTTCTTCAACAAATATTTGCTCTTCTCTTCATGAGACTTTCGGTGAGATAACGTGCATATTGCCCAAGCTTTTAGCAATTTATAATTATGTGTCCTAGAATTTAGGGCTTTAGCTACAGACTAACAATTCTTGGGTTTGTAGCTCATTATTAAAGGCTTAATAAATTTTTTTTTTAAAGAACATTCATGTTTTTACGGTTAAATATAACATAGTTATATCAACTTTTTTACTTCAAATATATATTCATGTATGTATGCGTGGGTT
>NW_021498830.1:0-235 GCF_001605985.2 Dendrobium catenatum
ATATCACTTTTATAAAATTTTAATATCAAATATATCACTCGTATTTTTTATTAGTATCACCCGTAACATCCTATAAACTTTAATATTTCACTCCATACACCCAAATTTATTTTATGGGTGATATGTATGAAATATTAAAGTTTAAGCTATTAAATATGTAAATAGTATAAAATAAAGTGGTGTATATGTAAATTCCCTTTTATATTATTTATAATTATTCGCCCTACAAAAATTT
>NW_021498831.1:0-219 GCF_001605985.2 Dendrobium catenatum
CTTTGTGCTTATTTTAAATCTTGACCCTTCTCTTTCTCTAGTTGATTGTTTACTGCTTGGTTTGGAGAAATATGACTTTGACTTTCATCTTTGAATGTGTATGATTTTATTACGAAGACTTTGGTACAAATGTGAGAACTGATTTAGCATGTGCTTTCATTTATGACTTTCATGTAATTATGGGTATCTTCTGAAAGAAACGCGTTACATTGGAACTTC
>NW_021498832.1:0-1520 GCF_001605985.2 Dendrobium catenatum
ATCACCTATTCCATCTACCTCTACCAACTCCACTCTATCTCTCCTACCCATCTCAACTGTCCAACAACAATTCTCCACTTCCTTACCTTCTTTCCCACACTCTGTTACAACTCCACCTTCAGCAACTATACCACCACTTCCTCCTCCCTCCACCACCCCTTCTACAATACTACCCCTCACATCTCCAACAGATAACTCATCTACTCCCACCACTTCACCATCTATCTCCATACCACCTCCACCCTTACATCCCATGCTCACAAGATTTAAAACCGACCATCTCAAACCCAAACAACCACTCAATCTTCTAGCCGCCCTACAACCACTTCACACTCCTACTTGTTACAGCCAAGCAATCAAATCCAACTCTTGGAGAACTGCTATGTCTGAGGAATTCAATGCACTTCAAAAATAGGGAACTTGGTCTCTAGTCCCTCCACCTCCCAACCGCACCATACTTGGCTGTCGATGGACGTTCCGCACCAAGCTACATCCAGACGGTTCTCTTGACCGATACAAAGCCAGACTTGTCGCTCAAGGCTTCAATCAGGAATTTGGCATTGATTACAAGGAGACTTTTAGTCCTGTTGCGAAAATGCCAACCATAAGAATCATGCTTTCCATTGCTCTTCAAAGAAATTGGCCGGTATTCCAGCTGGATGTAGCCAATGCCTTCTTACATGGTGAGTTATAAGAGGAGGTCTACATGGTCCAACCCCAAGTTTTTGTTGATGACAACCACCCCAAGCATGTTTGCAAATTGCATAAATCTATATATGGGCTGAAGCAAGCTCCTCGTCAATGGTTTCACACTCTCACCGCCTGCTTACAATCACTTGGATTCATCTTCAGAAAATCGGATCACTCCTTATTAGTCTACAAGACCTCGGATACACAAATATACATACTCCTGTATGTAGATGACATACTCATCTCGGGCAACAACAAATCCAAGATTTCGGACCTCATCTCACAGCTGCAATCTAAATTCTCACTTAAAGATCTTGGACCGATTTCATTCTTTCTGGGTATACAAGTGCTACATTCCCCTCATGGCTACTTCTTAAGCCAATCCCAATACGCTAGGGATTTGATTCAGGCAGCAGGTCTTGACTCTTGTAAGCCTTCTCAATCCCCTGTAGCAGTGAAACCAACGCTCACATCCAACAATTTTCTTAAGTCGGATCCCATACAGTACCGCAAGTTGGCTGGCTCGTTACAGTACTTAACAATCACCAGGCCTGATATTGCTTATGCTACAAACATTATCTGCCAACAGATGCATAATCCCATGCAGCAACATTTCAATGCTCTTAAACGGCTTCTCCGGTACATCCAAGGAACCCTCAATTTCGGTCTTCCAATTACTCGAGGCACACTACAGTTACATTCATATTCTGATTCCGACTGGGCAGTTGATACATTAGACCGAAAATCCATATCTGGATTTTGTACATTTCTTGGCAATTCCCTGATTTCTTGGAATGTAAAGAAGCAAGTTACTGTTGCCCGATCCTCTA
>NW_021498833.1:0-271 GCF_001605985.2 Dendrobium catenatum
TGAATGGAGGGCTGGGATCTACTGGATGAGCCTCCAAATGAGTGCCATCTGTCCAGGGAGTTGGTGGGAGCAGCAGCCAAGGACATCCTATGTGTAAAGTCTATTTTGGCCTCTTGTCCATGTAGAATTAAATGTGAGCCATTAGATCATGATCTAAAGGCTGTGAATGACTCTAAGAAGCTTCTAGAGTCTCTCCAAACAACTGGAGAGGGATTAGATGGGTTGGATTAGCCAAAACAAAGAGATTTGGCTACTTAAGAATTTGTTGACC
>NW_021498834.1:0-274 GCF_001605985.2 Dendrobium catenatum
AACCTAAATCTAAGAGATCTCAAATTTCAGACAAATTAAAGATACTCAAATCCTAGGAAAACAAACTCTTTAATGCATACAAATCAAAAGGAAATCCCTAAACAATCCCTACATTTCAAATTTCTCTCTCAAAACCCTCAAAAAAGCTTCCTAAAATGCTCTAATGGGGCGGTCGGGCTGCTCGATCTCCGTAGGAGGCGGAGATTCCGCATTATTTGCGAACTGCCGGTCCCGTGCGGACCGACTGGACCGGTCTAACAATACTCCCCTCCCA
>NW_021498835.1:0-215 GCF_001605985.2 Dendrobium catenatum
AATTGAGGTGTTTTGAAAGGTAAAGTGTTTTAATAGGTGTATGTTTTTTAAATGTGAATTGTGTAATCTTTGGAAAGTGAAAAGTGTATGCTTTCTTTGAATCGTAAAGTATGAATTTTTGAAAAGGCAAAATGTGTATATAATTTGGAGAAGTAAATAATGTATTTTGGAAAGCAAAATGAATAAAAGTATGTGATTTTGGAAGGTGATTTATT
>NW_021498836.1:0-535 GCF_001605985.2 Dendrobium catenatum
TGCCTACATCCGTCCTTGATGTGGGAACCCTTGCCTACTTAACACTGCACCCGGGCGCCAGTGTTGGAGAATTTTTTGTATCCTCGAACGGATTGCATATTTTATTATCGAGTACGGCATAAGAATATGATCTATCACCCCGAAGGGTAAAAATATCATCTCCTTATGGACTCAGTCATAAAATTTACAATTTGAAACATAGATTCTCCCATTTAATGTTTGGTTGAGTGGGGTTTATTTATTTCTAGGGTACAGACATCCCATAGGGGATTACATCCCAAATTTAGATTTGGAAAAACTTTTGATTAAACTAGTGGTTTTCTTGTTTGGAAGTCATTTTAGACATTGACTAAAGTTTGTTTTTGTTGTTTTAAAATCCATGAAAGTCTTGCTTAAAGGGTTTTGGCCTTTAGAAATTTCAAGGAGGAGGTTGATCAACTAAGGATTAGATTTTGGGAATGAAAGCCAAAGGAGGTGGAGTAGTGGCACTTGATTCTAAGATGAAACTCAGAGGTGCCCAAACTATCCTATGTTG
>NW_021498837.1:0-447 GCF_001605985.2 Dendrobium catenatum
AATTAATGTTGGAAGCAAGATTTGGTGGGTGGAACTTAATCTTTCACATTCTTCTTGAATGGGAGTTGCTGCAGCTTTTCTTCTCTGGATTTTTCTCTGACGGGCTGCTGCTCTCTTCGGGTTTGTCGCTGCCTCTTCGGGTGGCTGCCTTCTTTACTGCTCTGGCTCCTCTTTTTGACCGTGAATTGTTTGCCTCCTGGTTTCATGTGCTGAAACCGTGGCTTGTGCTTGTTCCTGGCTGGTTTTGTGGCTTTATTCATTGGAAATTTGAGGTGGCTCTTGGGACTTCAGCGGGAAAGGCTCTTGGCCTTTCATTTCTATATGGGAATTTGGGAACTTTTGGCTGTTATGATTCCCCTCTTTGGCCTATATATATGAGATATTTTGAGAAGAGATGGTTGGTGAATATTGGAGAGCAAAGTTGCTATAACCTGCGGGTTCTTCTTG
>NW_021498838.1:0-215 GCF_001605985.2 Dendrobium catenatum
TATGGGTCGTCGCATCTCCCTCCATTGGTACCAAGCCAACACCTTCTCTTCCAAACGTAGGCCCGCTGTCGTCATTCTCTCATCCTCAATCAAACCATTGATGGCAAAATACCTTTAAACCTTATAGATCCACCCGTGCACATCCTCACCCTCAAAGATTGGCATCTTCAGTTTTCTCACCGTCGGATTGCCCCTGTTCCCTCTGTTCCCGCCAT
>NW_021498839.1:0-379 GCF_001605985.2 Dendrobium catenatum
GGATTCTACATTCCATTATTTATCTCTCTTGATGATTACTTCCAACATCTTAAAATGCTTTCCTGTAAAAGACCTGATACTATTAGGCTTTACTGCACGGCAGTTTATTACTCCTGGAATCGCAGAAATGACAAGAAGCATTGCAATCCGGCTTCCCCTATTTATATGATTGCTGCAAATGTGATCTTTGCTGCCACTAACAAGTTCCAATTTCTAGTTAACTTGGATGTTAACCTCCTAAGGGAGTCCGGTACTACTTGGCATCCCCCACCACTAGATTTGATCAAATTTAACGTTGATGCATCACTCCTGGACTCTAGCTTAGCAAGTATTGGCGGTACCGCAAGGGATTCTAAAGGAAATTTACTACTTGCATTTG
>NW_021498840.1:0-206 GCF_001605985.2 Dendrobium catenatum
TCAAAAGAAAGAAACGTTGACAGATTTTTGTCTCAGACTTTTGATTAAAAGATCAAACTTCAACTCTTTCCATTTGACTTAAATCAAATTAAAATGATAGAAGAAGAAGATTGAGAGGATGTAGAAGAAATTACCCAAGATTAGGATGTCTTTTATGCGTCGGCTAAGGCAGAAGAGGCGACGACGTGCGACTACTGCTGCTCGTC
>NW_021498841.1:0-204 GCF_001605985.2 Dendrobium catenatum
TTTAACAAAAAAATTTTGAGCTAGAAGTTTTTGTACTAAAAAATTATTTTAGAAAATAATAAGAAAGATGTCCCAAATGAAATTTATTGATAGTCAAAGCTCCCGGCCAATAGATTTAAGTGAGTGAGCCGCACTTTAATCACATTATGTTGATAATAATTTTTCTTACCAAATTTTTAGATATTGATTGTAATTAGTTTGAAG
>NW_021498842.1:0-259 GCF_001605985.2 Dendrobium catenatum
TAAACTATCATAATTATTATGATAATTTTATTAATTTTTAATATTTTTAATAATATTATTATTTATTACATCATCCGGTTCGACTTTGATTCGATCGGTTGAACCGTGAGCCTTCCCTTCTTTCGATTCGTTGTCTGATCTGATTTTCACAATTTTATTATCACATAAACTTTAGTTGATACGCGTAATACCATCAAAAGATATTATTTTTATTCTTCAATCCTTCTCATATTTGACTCTTAAAATCAATTTAATTTGT
>NW_021498843.1:0-286 GCF_001605985.2 Dendrobium catenatum
AAATTAGGGGCATAAGCCCGTATATTGAATAAAAAAAAGGCGTACTGGTTCACGGAGAGCTTGCGTTCCGGCATTTTGCTGGAGCAATTGATTCAGTTAGCCCATTCCATTTGGAGAAATGCAGCTACGTGTTCTTTAGGCGGAGGTGTGATAATAAGTTATAAGTTTGTGTACCATCTAATTAGTTAATAATATCTTAAGAAATTGTTATTATTATTTTTATTTTAAATTTAAATATCATCTACAATAAATTTATTATTTAAATTTTTTTCTTGCTAAAATAAGT
>NW_021498844.1:0-281 GCF_001605985.2 Dendrobium catenatum
GACGAATTGTGTAGTGTATTAACTGTTGGATTTAAACAGTTTGTAAACAATTTTTCAGTTTTCATTTCACTGTTCGTCTGTACGATCATCATGATCTTCCGGACAATGTGTATTCAATCGTATATATTCATGAAGGCAGTTATATGGATAAGATCAAATTAATTATTCCTAATCGTACGTATGAATCTTTGATTTGCACATACAAACACGTGGCAATTCAATCTAGGGGATGTTTCAAACTGTGATAAAAATGATCTTAAATTTCTGATCGTCCCGGATGA
>NW_021498845.1:0-320 GCF_001605985.2 Dendrobium catenatum
TCCACTATGTATACTTGATATTGGGGTCAACACTTACTTTTATACTCACATAATCACTTTCACTCAGGTATGTAGATGCCATAAATAATTCTCATTTTTAGAATTCACTTATATTTCATTTTTCATTTTCATTTTTTGTCATTATTCAAATAGAATTTTGGAGTTCACTAAAACAAAACTCAAAATATTTCCTAACCTTCTTTTAGAAACATTAAAATATAAAATGTCATGACTAGAATGCACATATTTTTATGTATGCTTATATATTTACTTCCTCTTGTGTTCCCCTTTACCTTCCACACATGCACACAATAGATGGG
>NW_021498846.1:0-296 GCF_001605985.2 Dendrobium catenatum
TTCCGTTTTTAAGGGTTTTCCACATAAAAATTTTGGTATCTCATATGAATGCTACATCCCATCTTTTATTTATCTATTTATTGGATCTTCATATAAAACTAAGATGCTAAACTATATCTTTATCTACCGCCATGAATATCTTATGAGGCAACATATATGTATAACATTAATCCCATGTAAACTAGAAGATCATGGAAGCAATAAATCGGTATTATATATCACTATATCAGTTTTATTAAAAAAAAAACTTTCACTTTTTAAAGATTACTATATATATATATATATAAAGATTATCA
>NW_021498847.1:0-301 GCF_001605985.2 Dendrobium catenatum
ACTTTTCTATGTCTTGGCTTTATTTAATAATGCTAATATCATTAGTAATTATTTGCTGAAGTCATTATTGTCAATATCAAATTATAAATCAAATAATCAATCCAAATCCTTCAAACAATCAACTCAAAACTCTATCAACTTTATCTAGATTTTCTATCAATTCCAAAAATCCCATCAATTCATAAACTCAAATCTTATCGTTTCGGTCAACGCCAATACGCACGATAAACTTTGGCAAGTTTATCATGCCTATTGGGGGTCTATTTGTTGACCTCATTATTCAAGGTCAATTCCCCAGAAA
>NW_021498848.1:0-216 GCF_001605985.2 Dendrobium catenatum
TTGACCTATTCAAGCTAACTCGGGTTAGTGCAATTGGTTGACCCAAGTTAGCCCAGTGCTTAGGTTAGTAAAGGCAAGTATTTTAGGATATAAGCTAGCCTAATGCTCAAGTTAGTAATGTTAATTTTCTTATTTAATACTTTCATTTTTTTGTTATTTAATTTAAAATTTTAGAATTTAATTTGAATTTTAATTTAGATTTTAATTGATTTCTTT
>NW_021498849.1:0-248 GCF_001605985.2 Dendrobium catenatum
AAAGCCAGTGGTTTAGTGAAGATGTCAGGCAATTGATTTTCAGTTGTCACATGGTGTAACTCAATGTCTCCTTTGGTCACATGGTTTCTAATAAAGTGATGCCTTATATTAATGTGTTTGGTCTTTGAATATTGGATAGGATTCTTAGAGATGTAGATGACACTAATTTTGCCACAAAGGATTGAAATTATGCCTATAGGTAACTCTAAATCTAGAATTTGTTGCTTCAACCAAAGGACTTGGGCCAC
>NW_021498850.1:0-380 GCF_001605985.2 Dendrobium catenatum
AATACGCATGATCCATATCAATATTAGTGCCGGTATCAATGCGAGAAATCCAATCGGAAAAGCAATACAATAAATCAATAAATCCGTCAAATCAATCACTCAATCTAAACAATGAATCCGTACGATAAATCAATAGCAGCAGCAAGTCAAATCGATGAAGCATCAACGGTATCAATGAATCTGTGAATCTATGCCATCCATGTCCATATCCATATCAATGATCAATAGTCAAGTAGTATCCATGATCAAATGAAATCAATGAAGCCGTACGATACAGTAAATCCGTGATTCCATGCACATTAGGAAATCCATACGATGCAATCATTCCATGGTCTTACTAGAAAAGCACAAACGCTGGCTATGTTGCTGTTGTAGAATCC
>NW_021498851.1:0-243 GCF_001605985.2 Dendrobium catenatum
GGACAGTGGTCTGAGGCAACACGGATAAGGTGCTTGACAGAAGCCAGCAGGGCCACCCGCAGCCCCTCCGAGTTCATCAAGACACGGTCCAAGCGCACCCAGATTTTACTACTTCCACTCTTATTGTTAAATTTGGGCCCCGAGAACCCCAAGTCATGGAGGTCATTATCACTCATAAAATTTGCCATTTCTTGTGCCCCCGCCGATTAAGTAAATCGCCTGCCACCCTTCTTCTCCTCTTGT
>NW_021498852.1:0-347 GCF_001605985.2 Dendrobium catenatum
TCTTATAACACGACAAAAACAAAAACAACAACATAGACTTTGATTGTTGCAAGCTTTTGAATATAGGAAAAGAAATCAGAGAAGCTTTTGGTTCACATAAAATCTCATTAAAAAAGAGAATGATGAAGAGTAGGGCTCAATTGGTGGCTAAGTGTCTTATTTAATTACCAAGCGGTCAAAGAGGAAAGCAAAAGAAAGGCCTTTCTGTTTCATTCTCCAGTAATATAAGATACTACTGTGCACCACTTGTGGCTCGTAAGTCTCTTCCATTAAAAAAGTTGTATCAGCCGACGATAGCAAGCTTGTGTGGACACTCAAGTCTATAGTCAATTCTCTTACTTTTTCTC
>NW_021498853.1:0-200 GCF_001605985.2 Dendrobium catenatum
AAATAAATTCTAATTAGACTCTCATTTCATCATTAGGAATTAGGCGATGACTTATAAATATTTTGTTTGCATATAAATTAGAAAATATAATTTTAATAATCCTAATAAATCCTCATGATGCAGCCCAATATTTAGTTTGTATTAATAAGAAATATTGTAACTACTAAACTTTTTCTTCAATAGGATACAATAATCTCAAA
>NW_021498854.1:0-295 GCF_001605985.2 Dendrobium catenatum
AGGAGAGGAGGAAGGGGAGAGAGCAGTTCACCATAATTTTTATTCAAATGAAGAACCCCTTAGTGATGACAGTGCTGATGACTTATGAGTTCTTTTGTGATATGTCGTTGCTATTTATTTTTGGAAATAAAAAAAATAAAAAAAATTTTGGAAATCGGAATTATATGTTAATGAAAAGAATATTGGAATTTCGAAAAGATAGAATTTTGAGTTGAACTATATTTCATGTTGTCTTATTATTGAGATATTTTGATTTCGCTTCATATCTTATGCTTTTTTATGTTTTATATTATTC
>NW_021498855.1:0-287 GCF_001605985.2 Dendrobium catenatum
CTACGGACGAAAACGGACAAAAGTCGCCCAAAAATCATGTTTTCTTCTTTTTCCTTCGGTTTTCTCTCTCCTGGGCTTTCTCTCTCTTCAAAAAGATCTCAAACCCATATGTATCCAAACTGATCGTCCCGGACGATCCCAAATCATCTCGGGACGATTTGCCCTCTGGACAAAAATCATTCAGACGTGTACAGTAATCGTCCACAACCGTACCTGGACGAGTTGCTCTCGGGAAATTTTTCGTCCAAATGAACCCCAGTTCATCCTGGGACGAACTTCTCTGTCCA
>NW_021498856.1:0-287 GCF_001605985.2 Dendrobium catenatum
GAGCACTCATGCAAAACTCAACAACAGTCAGATTTAGGAACCCAAACAGATTTGGGATCCTTCTTAGGGAAAGTAGAATGCAATGCAGGTATGGTGTGTTGTAAATCATGCAACTTAGGTCTCCACACCCAATGTGTACTATGGTGAACGGTGCAAGTGTGTGAGATGTGTCCTAGCATGCCACAAGAAAAACATCTAACTTTAGGAAAAGGGTTTCTTAAATGGTTTGAATTATAATGCCTCTTCCTAGATTCTGGCTTAAGATCAAAAGTGGAAGTCATCCGATT
>NW_021498857.1:0-242 GCF_001605985.2 Dendrobium catenatum
GAGCTGATTTCCCGACACTTCAAGATAACACAAGCAAAGAAAAATTGAAGAAAAATCTAAGTTTAAGAATGACAAGAAGAAAATCCAAAGGGGTTTCTAGGCATAATCTGGTACTGACTCCTCTGAGACTAAACCAGAGGAAGAAACTACAAACTTGTGTTTCATGAGAGAAGATCAAAATGATGAGGAAGAGGTATGTAAACACACCTATGATGAGTTATTTGAGATTTGTGAGAAAATAC
>NW_021498858.1:0-520 GCF_001605985.2 Dendrobium catenatum
CCCTTTTAGCGTTTTCCGCTTGAGAAATATAAAAATTGGCATTGAAAATTTATACATCATAAAAAAATTATCTTGACCAGAGACGAATCTTGAGGCAAAATTGTTGGAAACTTCAAAAATTAAAATTGAGACCATTCGAACTCTGATTTCTGCAAACTTACAGTCGAACTGAGCGTATCGGAAACACAAACCCAACGACACTAAAATCGACCCAATCCGAGCCCAAATGAGTCCAAATCAAAGACTCGAAGCACTTTTGGAAGGATCAAAACACAATTTAGGTAACCAAACGGTCTCCAATCGTGACATGCTTATAGTCAAATCGAGCGGCTCGACGAGACAAATCAAACAAGCCCAAGATCATCAAATTCTGATATTATTAAGGCAGTCAAAGGTCCATTGAACAGTGCATGATCATAAGAATCAAGATCAACCGTTCGTCCGAACCGCTCCCAATTTGCCCTTGATCTTTCACTCATTTATAAGCCATGCCACTCAAGAATTATATAAATAGAATCCC
>NW_021498859.1:0-371 GCF_001605985.2 Dendrobium catenatum
TGCAATCATGATGATAGTCCTGGACGATAACCTATTTTATCCTGGCCGATGCATTTTATAGTCATCATCCTGGCCGATACACTAGATCGTCCTGGACGATCCATGTGTCAGCACATTTAAATCTTTAAAATCGACCCCAGACGATCCATTATTGGATAATCATCCTGGCCGATCCACTGTTCATCCTAGACGATACACGTGGCACAGATTTAAAATGTTTTAACTTCGGCCGGTACTATCAATTATTGTGCATCGTTCTGAACGATACACCTAATCGGCCTGGATGATCTACTTTTTCAACGGTCGTCCGACTTGACTCCTCGGGACGATCGCCTGTGTCTAATCGTCCTGGCCGATATCTGATCGGCCCA
>NW_021498860.1:0-209 GCF_001605985.2 Dendrobium catenatum
GTAGACCAGGGACCACGATGGCCCGGGATGACAGAACTATGGGATCATGATCGGGTCCATCATCCATTCCCCCACCATCAGCTAGTGCAGGATGGTCAAATTTCTACTTTAAATATCAAACTCTTCAAATTCCCAAATCCAAATACAGTTCTCAAATACCCAAATCAAAACTCAATTTCCAAATCCAATTTCTACCAATATCCAAACCA
>NW_021498861.1:0-217 GCF_001605985.2 Dendrobium catenatum
AAAAAAATTTAAAATAATACAAGAAAATATGTTTATTTAAAAATAAAAAAATATAATTGATAAGAAATTGCCCCCAAACTAAGCAAAGCCAAACTAGCTAATTAAGTTTTTGTTTGGGATACTTTCTTACAGCTTTTTAAAACAATTGTTTGATAAAAATTTTATTGAAAATAAAAAAAAAATAATCGGCAAAAATTCCCAAAATGAGACCTAAATA
>NW_021498862.1:0-284 GCF_001605985.2 Dendrobium catenatum
TTTTAATCGGGCTAACTTCCCATATTTTTTCCATTTTAGTGTCTATCACAACACTCTTATATTTGTATGTGAGTAAGATCTTCATACAATTTTGAGATGTTAAACTCTTTCTCTTTATTATCGTGAATATATTGGCATGCAACGATTGGGGTATTAGCTTGAGATTCATGACAACTTTTGTAATAACCCCTAAATTTTAAAAGATATATTTTGAATTATAATAGTCAAATAATATTTAAAAAACCAGCATAAGTCTAATTTGTAATCCATTTTCGTCATAACAT
>NW_021498863.1:0-252 GCF_001605985.2 Dendrobium catenatum
CTCAAATGGAACGACATTCTCCAGTTTGTTGTAGTCATGAGCATGCATCCAACCGAACGACAAATCGAACATCATTTTCATATTTTGAATAGTGTGACTCCAATATTGACGTTGCATTGCTCGCAGCGAAGAGAAAACGAAAAATGCTTTTCTGCTTAGCGTTTGGGTGGAGACCCGCAACAAGTGCAAATAAGCAATAAGCGAATAACGTTCAGATCAGTTAGAGATGCCCTAATGACAAACAAACATGAA
>NW_021498864.1:0-282 GCF_001605985.2 Dendrobium catenatum
AACATTTGAATATAAGGGAATTCCTTGAAGAACACACTTTTTTTTTTCACAAATGACAAAAACAAAATAAATTGACAAAAACACAAGACCCTAAAAACTTTAAACGCCATACACAAAATATCAAAACAATGAAAACACAAAAAAAACCCTGAAAACTCTAAACGCCAAACACAAAAATATCAAAACACATCAAACACACAAAAACATCAGAGCACATAAATAAACTTCAAACACCAAACAATATTTTCCCCCTTTTTACAACAACAAAAAAGGAACAATGTT
>NW_021498865.1:0-670 GCF_001605985.2 Dendrobium catenatum
TTTTTTAACCATTCTCTTTCCTTATTTCTAAGGAAAAATAATAATAAACGAGTTTATTGTGTAATGTGTATACACACACCAACAAATGGGGCAATGAACAAAAGAATGGATAGTTACTTGCCAACATAAGAATCTCTTTTAAAATAAATGTTTCAAATAATAATGGAAGGAAGTTGCCTTAACAATCGCCCATATCATAAACTGATTATCTATAACGATCCTTGGTCTAAAGAGTCCTACTCAAGTGCTAGCCAAATTCTTTCCTCAATTCAGCTCAACTAATACTGTTCCCAAGATAATTAACAGTGATTTATTTGTCCATTCACATCCTCAAAATAGAGAAAAACTTGATCCAAGAACAATTAAATGTGATTTTGTTGGCTAATCTTCCACTAAAAAGGTACAAATATTATCATTCCCCATGAGAAAAGTGTATAAGTCTGCTATTGTCATTCTTTATATAGCGGATTTCTACGTTGTTATTATTCACCTTAAGGAAGAAATATAATTCAAAATGAAATTTTCTCCTAAAGTGCCCTTTATTACCCCTCACCCCAACAAACACCTATACTCTCAAACCAACCACTCATACATAGATCAAGCTTATACCAAAATCACTTCGGCTCAACCACAATAGATTTACATAAGGAGAAAGTGATGTAGACAAAGG
>NW_021498866.1:0-709 GCF_001605985.2 Dendrobium catenatum
TACCGAGCAATACCTAGCAAAATTGAGAAATACCGAGCCATCCTGGGTCCGTTCTGGATCGGGTTGTCGGGGCACGCGGTAAATAGTGAGAACGCATGGCACAATTCTAATGACGGCCAAACTTAGAGCTACGCCAAATAAAAGCTCCCAAATTAGACAGCTCCATAGGTATATTATCTCATGATTTCAAAATTAAAATGAAGGCCTGCGACATGACAAAGTATATGTCATCTGTGATAACTACATAAATCTCCATAAAAGAAAAAACCTGTTGTAAAGACCAATTAACGCTTAGGCAGAAAGAAAGAACTAAAGCGACATTTCATTTTCTATAATGATTAGTAAACCCTTTAATCAATTTCCCTTCTAAATTATAATAGTTTGAATACTCGCATTCCATTCGGCTTTTAAGTCGTCTGCTAATTACTTTCCAGACTCCAAATGCCTGCTTTTATAATGATAATAATAATAATTGATACGTCATCACAAAATTATCTTGATTGGGCACGAATCTCGAGGCAAAATCTATTCGGAAACTTCAAAAAATTAAATTCGAGAGCATATGAATTCCGATTTCAGCAAACTTACAGTCAAACTGAGCGTCTCGGAAATACGAACCCAGCGACACCAAATTCGACCCAATCCGAGCTCAAATGGGTTCGAATCAAGGATCCGAAGCACTGTTGGAAGGTTCAAACCGCAATTTGAG
>NW_021498867.1:0-321 GCF_001605985.2 Dendrobium catenatum
TCAATGCCTTCCTTTTGAGTGAAACTTTTAACAACTAGATGTGCTTTATATCTTTTAATATTGCCTATTGTATTCCTTTTGGTTTTAAAATCCATTTACAATCAATAGGTTTTTCTCCTTCAGACAATTCACAAAGATCCCAAACACCATTATCTTTTATTAATTTCATCTCATCTTCCATGGCTTCTATCCACTTTAAGGAATTAGAATATAGTTTGACCTGACTGAATGAGATTGGATCATCTTCCAATCCCATATCAAACTCATGCTCTTGGAGATAATCAATATAATTATCCAAAATTGCAGTTCTGCTTTCCCTTG
>NW_021498868.1:0-340 GCF_001605985.2 Dendrobium catenatum
TAGGGGCTGCTCATTATTATTATTATTATTTAAACAGTTTGTTTTCTTGAATTTTGTTGAAATTTCAAAACTCTTAGTTTCTTTGGGCTTTAGCAACATCTAGAGATTTCGGAGAGAAAGATCCTCCTCTCAAATAAAGGATCAATTGTATCTTGCTATTTTCTTCTTTTAGTTTGTGTTCTTGCAATAAAATTCCTATTTTTATCTGATTTTCTGTTGGATTTGTGGGGATTTCTCATTGTTTTTGTCAAGATCGTTAGATTTCACTTGAGATCTTCAAGTGTTTCCTAACACCATATCACACAAATCGATAACTTATTATGAAAATGCCAATCAGTCA
>NW_021498869.1:0-234 GCF_001605985.2 Dendrobium catenatum
ATCTGGCCCAAAATCAAATTTAAGATTTTGTTTGGAACAGCTTTCTTATTGCTTTACTTTTCCTACTGCAACCACAATTTATTTCATTGCTTTCAAAAAAAAATTTGTACTAGAAAGTTTTTTTTCTGCAACAGTTTTAAAAATTTATTTTTCTTTAGCAACTTTACATAACGGTAAAAAAGCTATCCTAAACAAAGATTAAGGCTTCGTTTGGGACGGCTTTTTTATTGCTTT
>NW_021498870.1:0-314 GCF_001605985.2 Dendrobium catenatum
TTTTTATGAAGAAGTTAAAGGAATATATTTTTTCATATATACTTATTAAAAATAATTTTTTATACCTAATAGGTATTTTATTTTTTAAATTATTAATTTTTTAATATTTGTATTTCCTTAGCTTCAACATAAAAAGAAATACATTATATTCCTACATTTATTTTTTATGTAATATACAACTTTAAATTTTATGCTTTTCATTATTACCATATTAATATTTTTCCCTTTGACTATAATTTATACTTATTTAATATAATTATTCATTTAAATTTTAATGTTTGTATATTGAATGAATTTATTACCATATTTATTAT
>NW_021498871.1:0-246 GCF_001605985.2 Dendrobium catenatum
AAGAAAGTCGTTCCGAACAAAGCTTCTTAAAGTGGTTTTCTACTATAAAATTTAAATTTTATATTAAAAACTGTTTTAAGAAGTAAGAAAAAAACTGTCTTAAGGCTTTGTTTAGGATAATTTTAGGTCACTATTTTATCTCTATGTAAAAAAAAAAATTTATAAATCAATAAAAATTCATCCCAAACGAAACTTAAAATGATCTACTGAACTTTAAAACCTTCAAATAATGGTCATAAAATTGAT
>NW_021498872.1:0-241 GCF_001605985.2 Dendrobium catenatum
AATTGAACGGTTGATTAGAGAGATGCTGGAGGCAAAGATCATCAGACCCAGCATCAGCCCTTTCTCTAGTCCCGTTCTGTTGGTAAAAAAAAAGGATGGCAGCTGGCGTTTTTGTGTAGATTACAGAGCCCTCAATAAGGAGACTGTGCCTGATAAATTTCCCATCCCCGTTATCGATGAGCTCTTGGATGAATTAAGTGGGACCGTGATCTTCAGCAAGATAGATTTGAAATCGGGCTAC
>NW_021498873.1:0-355 GCF_001605985.2 Dendrobium catenatum
ACTATAAACACTTGTGTTCTTTTTTTGCTTTCACATTTTAATTTTCTGCAATTATTTTTTTATGGTGATTTTGGTTTGTGCTTATTGTGATTTGAAGCAAGAAAGATTTTTCTAAAATTCTAATTCACCTCCCCTCTTGGTTAGCCTCTGGCTAGTTCTCAAGGTCTTAACATCCCTAACGAACTTTCATTTTAAACTAGAAATCCTTGATTCCTTATGATAGAGTCTTCTTATCTTACATATATATAGGGCAATTGATTATGTTTAGAATGTTAGTTGGCAGCTCGCTCCAAGAAAGCATAAGCCCAGATTGTACATCCCTCAGTGTGTCTTTTCACTTTTGATGTGTTCTGAG
>NW_021498874.1:0-237 GCF_001605985.2 Dendrobium catenatum
ATCATAAAGCAGTGGAAAATAGATGCACCTATCTTCTGCAAGTGCAAGCCGAAGAGATTTGATATTCAACAAATGCAAGTACCTACAATCCTTTGTAGGAGGCCCGCCGTATATTCAACACATGTTTGTGGGCAAATCTTTTCACAAATAAGGCCTCTAACTCCGCAAAGGTCTTTAGGGAATCATTTGGCAGCTCGGCGTACCATTCGAAAGCAGTTCCACTCAAGCTGCTCACGA
>NW_021498875.1:0-338 GCF_001605985.2 Dendrobium catenatum
CTGACACCTATGGGGTTGGTTGCCGTTATGCCCGCCGAACGATTAGTTACTCAGCCAAACGCCTTCTCTACGGGGGTGGCAGCGGGTAGATATCCCCGTTCTGAAAAAAAAAAAAACAATCAAGAGAGAGAGAGAGAGAGAGAGAGAGAGAGAGAGAGAAGGTTGACTTCAAATACTGATGAGCCCAGCATCACAAGCAGGATACTTTGGATGCACTTGAAGAAGACACTCCTGCTTCAATGCCAATTTGAATCTGTTATATAAGCATCAATTGAGTAATCATAGGGGAAATAGACAGCTTATTCAAATTTGATATAACAAATATATTATTTGATTAA
>NW_021498876.1:0-218 GCF_001605985.2 Dendrobium catenatum
GCAGTTAATATTTTGAATTTAAAATGCTCAAATCATAACCACACTTGGCCATGCTCTTTTAATTTAAAGGGGGACTTAAACATTTTGGAGCACATGTGTAAAGCATAATAATGTTTTTTTATTGAATGCTTCCTTTAATTTAATTGCCTTGTATGACCATGGCCACTTGCACAAGATTGAATTAATATAAATCATCCCTGACCTAGGGGTATATCTAA
>NW_021498877.1:0-462 GCF_001605985.2 Dendrobium catenatum
TTTCCACCTGATTCGATAATGGGTCAATCAAAATTAATTTTTTTAATTATATTTTCAAAATAAAAAATTATTTAGTTTTAAATAAAAAAAATATTGTGCTCTAAAAAACAGCTGCCTACCAGTAGAGCTAATGTGAACTATGTACGTAAATAAGATTAAAAAAAAACTACGAAGATAACATCTGAATGATAATCCCAATAAATAGGAGTTTTCAAAAAAAAAAAAAAGCATTGAGATCTACGAAATCAATTAAACCTAAATAATTAGGAATCTCGTAATTACTCAACTATCATTTGAACATTGTTGTCTTCGATGCCCGATCATCTTTATTGGCCATCGATTGGAGAGATTATTACGTGCGGAGTCTGGATACAGAGAACTGTTCGATTTTATAACTGTGAATAGCAAAACCTTGGGATTGAATAATAGCTGTGCTTTTACTATTCACAGTCATAAAGTCGA
>NW_021498878.1:0-1268 GCF_001605985.2 Dendrobium catenatum
GTGCATGTCATACATAATATTTATTTATATTGTATAGCAAAAATTATATGACTGATATAAGATAAATGTGGCATTTTCATATAACTAATAAATTCTACATTTCAACACAATAATTAATATAGTCTAGCTCTTAAAACATAATATCTTAGATAGAAGGTTGAAAGAACTAGCTTTCCTTTAAAAAAAGGTTTGTGGTGTAATTTCGACTAACATATTTTGCTGACATGTAGATAGTGATTATTCTTTATAGATTATTAAAATACACCTTTAAATTAATTTAAGATTTATGAACAATGATGGCTCGTAGGGTCTCATTGCATGGTCTCAGGTCTATAGCATCTCATATTGTAGGTTGTAGAATCAAACTATCTACAACAAGGCCTGGAACTGCTCTTGTTCCTTCCTTCCTTTACCTCTGCAACTGCTCCTGCTTATGGTAATCAAAAAATTGGTGGACATGTATATGCTGCCTCTGAAGCTGGTTGATCAAGGCACTGATGACAGCTCCATATTAGGTGAAATAAAGAAATTTGAACCACCTGACATTTAATAAAAACATTTTGGCTTCTTCCTTTGATTAGCCCACATCAAAAAGTCAACTCTTTTGAAGACACCCACCCAAGGAACCTAACATGTCTCAAAATTCTTTGAAGACTTTCATGATATGTAAAATCATATGTTCTGTTAATGATTTACTAATACAAATAGAACTAGTATCATTATCTGTCCCTATATGAATTTCAATTAATTCATCAATAATGGATGGAGTCCCTTCCTTGAAATGATATCTTCTTCTACAGAGATCATAGTTCATTGTATTCACGATATCCAACTCCACTAATAAAGCCCTACTCAATCCCATGCTCTGCTCTTGACTTGACTTGACTTCTAGTTGCCGCTTAAGTAATTGAGCAGCCATGAATTTTCAAAGCATCACTTCCGCTCTAGGTACTACCAAGTTTGCATTATAGAGAGATTGAGGGATAGTTAAT
Organism: Dendrobium catenatum; assembly: GCF_001605985.2. Classification (NCBI taxonomy): domain Eukaryota; kingdom Viridiplantae; phylum Streptophyta; class Magnoliopsida; order Asparagales; family Orchidaceae; genus Dendrobium; species Dendrobium catenatum. Next base: position 993 of record NW_021498878.1, read on the forward strand.
TCTATGTTGCATTGGAGAAGTGCTCATATGTGTAATACAAAATTATGTTCGTCGGCTACTGGATAGGGAGAGGCACTATACGCAAGGACCATAAGACGGTCCATACTATCACTACGTGGCAAGCCTGGCCAAGATAAAGAAGTTGTAACCATTCTTTTGTTCTGGTTGAGCTCATTCTAGTGACTTTTCTCTTTCTTTATTTACCAGAATGAAGAATTGGGGGCATAGAACTAGCATAGCACTTAGAAAGTGATTGGCGCCACCTAGGTCTAAAGG
>NW_021498879.1:0-449 GCF_001605985.2 Dendrobium catenatum
TTCTAGATGTTTGTTGTATTAGTGTTTTTTTTAGTTTGTTTTAGTTGTGTTTGTTTTAAACTTCAGTGTATTTTCTATATTATTGATGTTATGAATTGATTTTGTAATCTTTTTCATTAATATCAATATATGTTGTAGTTGCTTTAAAATATGTATTGTTTTTGAAATGTGTTTAGTTTTTATGAATTTCATTAGTCTTTTTAATCTTAATTGTGCTTAAATTAAATTGTAATTTGAGATTAGTTTTCATTAGAAAATCTAGTCTTTCAAATTTTAAATTTTTTTATAACTTGTTATAATTAGAATTTTTAATTTCATGTCTATTCATTTAGACTACATAAAAATTAATGTTATTATTGCAATTTAGATGCTTTCTTATTTGTATTTATTTGCTCAAGTGATATTTATGCACTAGAAAAATTTGAAATTTTAGATTGTTGATCTTGGAA
>NW_021498880.1:0-252 GCF_001605985.2 Dendrobium catenatum
GGAGCTTGACAGTGGACAGTGGACACTAGACAGATCTCAACAGCCGATGCTCGGATCTGGATAGCGACGACAAAGTGGCAAACTCAGGCGGACGGATCTGAACACCGTCAAGATTCGAGCTCCGCTCGTGACGATGACGGATGAACGAACTTGGGATGACGAAAACGGCGGAAGCTTGAACGAACACGGCGACGACAACTCGGACGGACGAATCTCGACAGTGAAGCTTGAACGAACACGGCGACGACAACT
>NW_021498881.1:0-298 GCF_001605985.2 Dendrobium catenatum
TTTATGAAATTTCAGGTTTTTACAATAAATGTATGAAAGTAACTAAACTATAGAGCAATTAAACATAATCGATATTACAATAAATGTCGAGAATGGCTTAAGCTCAACTCGACTCATTTACACCGATGATCCATTAACTTTAAATTTCATCACTTTTTGCTGCATGAATATTTTTGCTCCAATTTAAAGAGTGCAAAGATTAAATATGACCCTTTATATATTATGGGATTAAAAATGGTCTCACAAAAATAGTTGAAGACTAATTTGGTACTTTTGTCTAGATAGTTAATAATTCTTA
>NW_021498882.1:0-400 GCF_001605985.2 Dendrobium catenatum
CGTCCTGGCCGATCAGTTCAAATAAGAGATAAATCGCTAGAGCATCGCCCTGAATTTGTGCTGGCCGATATTTATTGTCCAGGAACAACTAAAGGTTTTTGAATAGATAGTCCTGGCCGATCCTGAGATCGTCTAGGACGATGTGATCGTATCAATCATCCTTAATTACTTCCTTGATTCCTGGATCAATTTAGGCATAATTGTGTAATATCTTCCATGTCGATCTCACGATCGTCCTAGTCGATTTCTAAAAATACAGAATATCTAAATTGATTATGGTGGTTATTTCTTTCTGATTTGAGCATATCATCTTGACCGATACAATTATCGTCCAGGACGATAAGTTAATTACGACTGTCTTAACTAAGAAATCATGATTAGAACTCCTATTTTGAACTCG
>NW_021498883.1:0-272 GCF_001605985.2 Dendrobium catenatum
TTTGACCTTTAATAGGACACAATGGAGAAAAAGGATTAATGTAGCCGACCCCACTTAGTGGGATAAAGGCTTGATGTTGTTGTTGCTATTGTATTGAACGTCTTGGCAATATAAATCCAATGATATTGAAAATAGTACTCTTTGTTAGGAAAGTTGCTATTTGCATGTTTTACATTCTTGCAACTTGTATAGTTTTGATGATTCCAAATATTATTGTTTTATGTGTTGTTTTCTCTTAACATTTTTTGGAAGATTTGTTTTTGCTCTTGTGT
>NW_021498884.1:0-224 GCF_001605985.2 Dendrobium catenatum
GGCCTGAAAGGTGGAGGGAGCGTTAGTGAGCCCGAAAGGCATCACTAAAAACTCATAGTGACCTTCGTGTGTCCGAAATGCCGTCTTCTGAATGTCTTCAGTCCTCATTCTAATCTGGTGATAACCAGATTTCAAGTCCACCTTGGAGAAGATGGTGGCTCCCCCAAGTTCATCCAGAAGCTCGTCAACTACAGGAATAGGAAACTTGTCCAACACAGTTTCCT
>NW_021498885.1:0-305 GCF_001605985.2 Dendrobium catenatum
TGTATACGAACGAACAAAGCATCCCGGCGATCACACCTACGGTTGCCACCAGCTAAAACATTAAGAACGCGAGCTCTGACCACATCATTGCTCATCGCCACAAAATACCGCAAAAATACCAAAAAGGCCGGCAAAACTGTCAAGAAGAAGCAAACATAACAGAAACCAATTGGAAAATCATCTTCTGCGTCTGCCTCTCCCCCAAAACTTTCCACGACAGGCAATATTTGAAGAACGCACAAGAGCAAAGTCATAATCGGCATCCGAAGGATTAGGGCTGCAAACGAACCGAGCCGAGCCGAGTA
>NW_021498886.1:0-237 GCF_001605985.2 Dendrobium catenatum
TGCATCCAACAATAGCCTCTTGGCCTTTTGAAAGCTGAGGAACCGATATTGTTGGGCCTATTGATCCTCCTTCCTCAAGGGGTCATAGGTTTATACTTGCTGCTACCGACTACTTCTCAAAGTGGGCTGAAGCCATACCACTGAGGGAAGTCAAGACTAGCCATGTACTGCAATTTTTGAAGGACCATATCGTATACAGGTTTGGCATTCCACGTCGAATCATATCCGATAATGGTC
>NW_021498887.1:0-289 GCF_001605985.2 Dendrobium catenatum
TACAAATAGGGTCGTTTCAAATCGTTTAAGTAAAATCATCCAGTACGATCCACGATCGTACGGGACGATCCATTGCGTACAGAATTGAAAACTTGCAGTTTTTGGGCGGTTTTTCTTGTCTTTTGTATAAATAGTCCAAATTAGACTACCAGCCAATCTTTTTGTCATTTGATCTTCGTGCCTCTTGAATCTCTACTTGTGAATTGGGATTACTTCACTCTTTTCTTTCTTCCTTCTAGATTTTTGTGAGACGATCTGTCAAGGAGATCCGGTTCTCTGCCGACACTTG
>NW_021498888.1:0-340 GCF_001605985.2 Dendrobium catenatum
ATCCTGTTGGACCCCGGTTCTATCGGTCGAATCGTAAACCTCTCATTCTTCTGATTCGTTGTCCCGTCCAATTTTCAGAGCCTTGATTATGATATATTTCCCAAAAAAAAATTTAATTTCCCCAAAAAATATTATGATATAACATTTTTCATTATTTGCGAGTCTTTTCTCTGCTTTTAACTCATAAATTATTATCACAAATTTGATTTTGCTATCAAAATTTTGTAATTTAATTCAATTTATTTAAATTTTATATTTTCGTACTTGATATTTTTAAAATGAAAGGAGAAGGGCAGTGGAAAAGGAACAATTATTACGTCCTCTGACCTGACGTAGAGGT
>NW_021498889.1:0-437 GCF_001605985.2 Dendrobium catenatum
CTCACTCGATCCGAGCCATTGATCTGAGGATCAACTGTCCGATCGACGGGAAGTCCATGCAGACGGTCAACCAAAACCCTATGATAGGTTTTATCCTTGTTCTCCCTCGATACTCAACCAAATTGAACGAAATTTTGAACATACAATATACGTATGAAGAGCATCGATGGGGATGTATTATTTTGATCTGAAATGCACCATCTAGAAATCTATTTTGATCTAAGTGCTTCTAACAAGGGTTAGGGTTTTACCTCAATCCAATGAATGGATTCAATAGATCTTAGATTTTTTGAGCTTGTAGATTGTCCACAAAAAAGTTCCTAGTTGATCCCGTCCCTTGATTCATCCTGGATTGAGAAGAAGAAGCCTAAGAAGGTAAATGAACTTGGATCGTCGGAGATCTCGCTGGCAGCAGCCTTGACCAACGGGGCTCGACT
>NW_021498890.1:0-302 GCF_001605985.2 Dendrobium catenatum
CCTTCCTTGGGGCTAATTTAATAGCCTCGTAGGCCTTGGTTACCCAGTGGTACCCGATATAATTAAGTGATTTGATTTGATTAAAGTTTAAAGGTTGATAAATTTTAATTATGGTTGGTTGATTATTGATTTTAAGGTTAATTAATGAATTCTGAAGTTTTAAAGCAATTTTGAGTTTTATGAATTTTTATGAATATTTTAATCACTTAATTAAAGGGTAAAAAAAAATTGACTTTTTTATTAAGTTCAAATTCTGGAATGTTTATATTTTATTAAAATACTAGACCTTACTACAATCAGTT
>NW_021498891.1:0-286 GCF_001605985.2 Dendrobium catenatum
CTATAACAAATCCATATACCTTTCCTCCTAGACTTACTGTGCCTACTGGTCCAAAAAGATCCATGTGTAAGATTTTCAAAGGTTTACTAGTCCTAAGATCCTTATTGGACTGAAAAGAGGACTTCACTTGCTTACCAAATCGACATGCATCACAAAGGTGGTCCTTATTAAAGTCTAGTTTTGGTATACCTCTTACTAAGTTCTTTTGGGTAATCTTTCTATGTTTTTTCATGCTAGAATGACAAAGTATCCTATGCCAAAGCCATGACTCATCAGAGACAGTTTT
>NW_021498892.1:0-329 GCF_001605985.2 Dendrobium catenatum
CCAGTGCAAAGGCATCCTTTCACTGAAATTGAGTGTAGATAATAATCATGTATAATTTAATTAAAATTTATTTCCAGTGTCATGTTAACCTAAGTTACTAATTGGCAACTTATACATGATTATTCTATCAAAATTGGGTTGATTTTGATTTGGTATATGTCCACACATGTCACCTAATCATTTCAACCTAATTTGATACATCTATACTTTTATAATAAATTATTTAAGTTCATAGATTGTCATGTGATCTATAACCAAATAATTTATTATAAAATCCTTCCATAGAATATTAGGTGCACTTCTACCTTGTTCATGATTGTCATGTTTTG
>NW_021498893.1:0-300 GCF_001605985.2 Dendrobium catenatum
TCCCATTGACTGGAGTGTCTTTCTTTTTGGAGTCCTTAGGGATGATATCTTCATTAACAACTATCTCCTTCTCCTTATCTTTATTAGAGATTTCCTTCTTTAGTGGAGTTGACAACACCTTACCGCTTCTTAATTGCACTTACGCTATTTCATATGGCACAGGCTCACTTGATGGAGCATCTTCCTCAAAGTCAGCCATCATAGCATCCAAAGACCCATTTTCTAGTTCAGAATCACCCTCCAATCTCACATGCCCCATTTGCGACGTTATATCCTGCTCGAACTCATTCTCATTTGGAA
>NW_021498894.1:0-547 GCF_001605985.2 Dendrobium catenatum
TAAGAGTGGATATCATCAGATTAGGATTCGCCCAGGGAATGAATGGAAAACGGCATTCAAGACAAAAGACGGATTGTATGAATGGATGGTCATGCCTTTTGGTCTTAATAACGCCCCTAGCACTTTCATGCGGATTATGACCCAAGTCCTACGCCCTTTCCTCGAAAAATTCGTAGTCGTTTACTTTGATGATATCCTAATCTATAGCAAGACCATAGACCAACATTTGGGACACCTAAAACAAGTATGTGAGATTTTGAGAAAAGAGCAGTTATATGCGAACCCTCAGAAGTGTGTATTTCTCACTGATAGCGTCACCTTTCTCGGATTTATAATTTCATCTCAAGGAATCTCAGCCGACCCCGAGAAAGTTAGAGCGATCAACGAGTGGCCTGAACCTAAAACCATAAGAGATGTTCGGAGTTTTCATAGATTAGCCACATTCTATCGGAGGTTCATCAGGAATTTTAGCACCATCCTGGCACCCATAACTGACTGCCTAAAGAAAGACGAATTTCATTGGACACCTGCTGCCACTAAAGCCTTC
>NW_021498895.1:0-1565 GCF_001605985.2 Dendrobium catenatum
CTTGTTTATTTTTATTCGTTTTTGTTTTGATTGTGAAAATGAAAATTAGTGATCATCATCGTTCGGGACGAAAATTTTTCGTACGGGACGATGTGTGTAAAATGAACAACTGCGTGATTTCGAACCGTCTTAAGAGAAATTTTTAATGTAGTTCGTCTGTACGATCATCACGATCGTTTGGGACGAAATATTTTTCAAACGACGGGACGATTGAATGCAGCAGTTGAATGGATAAGATAGTTTTTATTATGAACTTCGTCCATACGAACCTTTGGTTCGTCCAGACAAACACATGTCGGTTCATGGCGGGGGTTGCTTTTCAACTACCATTAAAAAGAGTTAAATTTATGATCGTTCGTACGAACACGTGTTCGTCTGTACGATCGTCTTAGTCAAACGTTTGTACGAAAGGATGCTTCAAAAATTATGTGTTTATGAAAAGCCGTTATTTTTTAAACTCATTCATTCGTCCAAACGAAATATTTTCGTACGGGACGAACGAAAATTTCGTCTGGTACGAACAGTTGTTCTTCTTTAAATTAACGGCAGTTTTTACTAAATAATCACTTTCACACATCTCTTTCAAACCTTTCTTCTCTCGAGATCTTTCAAATGGAAAGTTCTAGCAAGCGCCAAAAGTATTTGACTAAGGGTCCACCAAGAAATTCATCTGAAAACTTCCTTTCTAGAGCCAATGAAGAATCATTTGCTAGGTTTGTGTCTGCAAAAAACACCCCATCTAGAGTTCTCCTACCGGATCAATTGACCTTTAAGATAATGCACTTGTTTACCTCTACTCAATTTGGTTTGATCCTCACTTTAGTACACTTCTACAATAGAGAAACCTTTCACTATTTTCTAGAAAATATTTTATTCAACTCCGACCATTCTGTCATCAGTTCTTTTGTTTTCAAAAAAAAATTGAAATCACCAAGGCTGACTTTGGTATCTTCCTAAACTTAAGGACTGAAGGCTTAAGAGCACACACTTTAACCACCACAAGTTTTGATTGGACTGAAGTTAATCATGTGATTAGAGATAGGAGAATTAAGGATCATTTGTATAAAGTTTCAACCTTGGTGCTTGGTGCCTGTATCATCCAGCATTTATTAAGAATTTCCATTATACCTAAAGCTGGTGATAGAGTAAAAATCACTCTTCTTTCTATTGTTACCTACTTGATTATGACTTGATAACCTATAGATGAGGCCCAACTCCTAATTGACTACATTTATGGTCTCTCTGAAATTGGTCATGTTGATCATAAAAGAAATAAGAACATAGCTTTAGGACATCTAATTGCCTATATTTTGGAAAAGAAGTATGATTTAATTCATCCAGAATAAGACTTTGAAGAACCACTCTACTACAACGACGCATCCTTTAGGGCTATCTTCAATAAGGATGAGCCCAGCAAAACTCATGTAGTTCTGAGTGAAACAGAAGAATAAGTTGAACCTTCACATGCTGCTGGACCAAATTATCAGGATTTGGTTCAATGATTTGACAATTTAGAGGCTAAGTTTGATCAAAGGTTTGATCAAATTGAAACTCACTTGCAGCAG
>NW_021498896.1:0-581 GCF_001605985.2 Dendrobium catenatum
TCTCGCCGGCCCAACCATCTCCTGCCGCCGCCGGTCATCTCATCCCGCCGAGCCTTCCCTCCTAGCTGTTTCCATAATTAAATTCCCTCCTATTTCAGTTTCAAATTCCTGAAATATTTGGGTTTCATTAGCATTTAATGTTACCTAATTTTTCTCCCTAATTTAAGCAATCAAGATAAATTGGATTTGAATTGAAATTCATATTTGAATCAAATCCAATTGAATGCTTAATTTAGGAAACCTTTTTTGTCATGCCTAAAACTGAAATTGTTAATTACAGATTTATAATAAAATCTGGAATTAATCATGTGGACCCCACTTGCTTAAACTCCTTCTTTCCCCCTTCTCTCTCTTGGCCGGCCCTTCATTGAGCTCCTCTCTCTCTCCTAATCACCCCATTAATTCCCCAATTTCAGCCCCTAAATCTTCTCCCTTAACCGCCCCCTTTTCACTCTTTGATTTAATTGAATTTTCAAATTAAATCTCTCCAATTAGCCCCCCAAAAGCAATTTCCTGCAGAAAATTCCTGCAGCCTTTCTTTCCCTTCCCACCTTGGCCAAACCTCTCTAACCCACCTACTC
>NW_021498897.1:0-431 GCF_001605985.2 Dendrobium catenatum
ATATTATTAAATATAAAATAAATAAATAATAATAATAATGAAATAGAAAATCTGAAACATAACTTCCCTTCGAAAATGATAGAGTAATGAGATAGTAGACTAAACATCTTAACATTATTAGCATTGTATTCTGATGAAAGTAATCACAAAATTTAGACCACTAAACGGGAACTTATATATATTTAATTTTGATAAAGATAAATAAATAAATAAAAATAACAGTGAAAACATAATTCCAACAAAAGAATGATGTGAAAGTTCTTTTCTCCTAGTTGATGAAGCCAAGCTTTCGAATGCTCAGTGTACAATATACATGTATGTAACTAATGTCATTCAAAATATAAGCAAGAATATTACAAGATAAATCAATGAAAGCATCCAAACTCACTCAAATATTCATCACGAGAATTAAATATACATCAAGAGAATGC
>NW_021498898.1:0-281 GCF_001605985.2 Dendrobium catenatum
ATTGGAACAAGTGATTTGTGCTTGGTTCTTGTTATTTAGAGAAATATTATATCTTAGACAATAAAATAGTAGAGAAATAAATATAAAATTTTAAATATGATATATCTATAAATTTAGTTTATTAATTTGAATATTTGAAAAATAGAAATGATAAAGTGTGCCATATATGTTTCACTTGAGTAATTTGACAATAGCTCAACCATTATTTTGAGTTTTTTCACAACAAGTTAATCACTATTCTCATGCTTTGATTCTTATTTTGGAAAATAAGGGTAATGGTT
>NW_021498899.1:0-262 GCF_001605985.2 Dendrobium catenatum
AAGAATAATAAAAATTCAAATAACTCATAAAAATTAAACTAATTAGACAAATAAACTAAAACACCATTTTCATATTATAAAAAGACTTACAACAACTTGAACACTTGCAATCGACTCAAATGACACTTACAAGACGACACTTACAACTTTGAAATTTACAAATGACTCAAACAAGACACCCTATAGTTGCTTCACATAGAGAAGAAGGATACTGATGGAGTGGCGCTTGCGGATAGAAGAAAGAGATTAGAAGTCGAGACGA
>NW_021498900.1:0-1061 GCF_001605985.2 Dendrobium catenatum
GTCACTTGATTATCATATGTGGATCTTAGTCCAGGAAAGATATACAAAACCAACTTGATTAGTTGACAGAGTTAGAGTTGAAACACCTTTTGCAGACTGGAAAGTAGAAGAATGTGACTTAGCAAAACTAAATGCCAAATGCTTGAATTGTTTCTTTTGTGCTTTAAAATCAGAAGACTATATGCGGGTTTCCACTTGCAAAAATGGAAAGGAAATATGGGATAGAGTTTATATAATATATGAGGGGACTAATGAGGTTAAGCAATGTAGACTTAATATCTTATTGTATGATTATGATCTGTTTCGCATGAAACCAAATGAATCTATTTCTGATATGTACACAAGGTTCACATAAATAGTCACCTCTTTGTATGCATTTGATAGGGAGTTAACAAATGCTGAAATGGTTAATAAGATTCTTCGTTGCTTACCTACTGCATATGATGCTAAAATTACTGCGATTATAGAGTCTAAGGATTTAAACATTTACTCTATTGACAATCTTCTTAGTTCGCTTATTGCTTACGAGCAAAGAGTTAGCCAAAGAAAGGTTGAAGTAGGTGAACCACGAAGGAAGAAAACATAGCACTGAATGTGGAAGAGTTTGAGAGTGAATACTCACAACGTGAGGATGAAGACGACATCGCATTGATGACTAGACAGTTTAGAAGCTTTCTTAAGAGGAAGCAAAGAGACACCGGTAATGGAAAAGAGGTAAATTCAATAGAAATGCCAAGGTTTCTAATGAAATTATTTGCTATGAGTGCAGGAAACCTGGATATATAAAGACTGAATGTCCAAAACTCAAAGGCAATCCTAGCAAGCAGAAGATAGAGGAGAAACCAGTTGTGAAGAACGGAAAGAAGAAGTTCCAACGAGCTTTTTGGGCAGACTCAGCTTCGGACTCGTTAGAAACAAAAAAGGAAGAGGAAGTCACTAATCTATGCTTAATTGCCGATAATCTTGATCAGTCAGATCAAGAAGAGGTATGTAACTTAACTTATGACAAACTTTTTGAAGTTGCTGAACACATGCATGAATCATATAGGAAAATAAAGAAA
>NW_021498901.1:0-458 GCF_001605985.2 Dendrobium catenatum
ACTATAATTGCTTTTAGTGCTAGTTAAAATGCAACTCATTTTAATCTGTTGGTTGTGCCATTTCCAACTGTCTGTCATCGTCTATGTTTTTTCATTAGCTAAATCTCTGTATTTGTATATTCAAATTTCATAGTTGATATATCGTCAAAAAATAATCTTGATTGAGCACAAATCTCGAGGCAAAGTTGAATTAGAAAATTTCTAAAGTAAATTCAGGATCATCCGAACTCTGATTTCAGTAAACTTATAGTAACGTTGAATTGAACGTCTCGAAAAGACGAACCCAATGACATCAAACACTACATGAAAATCACCTATTACTGGCGGAATTTTCTGGTGGCTTTCCGGCGGTCAATTTTTCGGCGGCTTTCCGGTAATTTTCTGACGGCTTTCCAGTGGTCAATTTTCCGGCAGCATTTCGGACGGCTTTTCTAGATTTCCGGTGGCTTTTAAATAAT
>NW_021498902.1:0-304 GCF_001605985.2 Dendrobium catenatum
TGCCTACACTAGGAGAGTGTGAATAGCCGAAGGGTTCGCTGCCGACACTTAGTGAGGTTGAATTGCCGAAGGATTTGCTGCCTACATTAGGATAGTGTGAATAGCCGAAGGGTTTGCTGCCTACACTAGGAGAGTTTGAATAGCCGATGGGTTCGCTGCCAACACTTGTAGAGTGTGAATAGCCGAAGGGTTCTCTGCCCACACTTAGAGAGTGTGAAAGGACCGACGGTTCTCTACCAACACTAGGGATTGTGTAAAAGGATGACGATTCTCTGCCGCACCAGGGAGTGGTGAAAAGAGTGTG
>NW_021498903.1:0-233 GCF_001605985.2 Dendrobium catenatum
CCGACCAGATATAATGTTCAGTGTTTGCTTATGTGCAAGATTTCAATCAGATCCAAAAGAATTACGTTTGACAGCAGTGAAAAGGATTTTAAGATACTTGCTAGGAACTCAAAACTTAGGAATTTGGTATCCTAAGTTTAGCTCTTCATTTGAAATTGTTGGTTATTCAGTTTCTGACTTTGCAGGCTGTAGAGTATATAGGAAAAGCACTTCTGGAACATGTCAATTCATTG
>NW_021498904.1:0-405 GCF_001605985.2 Dendrobium catenatum
ATGCACTAAACCTTCTATACGTGCATCTATCCATTAATATCACAAACCACTGATATTAATGAAGGGATAGTAACAGGAAATAAAAGATGGAAAAGTGACCGCCACACAAAACCCTTAAAAAAGATCAAAATAATAAGAAGAGGATCATCATGATGATGATTCATGATGGAATAGAATCAAACCTCACCAATGTAGTGGATGGCTACAGAGATGCTATTTTGTTCCAAATTAAACAGCTAAGTTTTCGAACTTACCCGAAGAAGGGAAAACAGAAAACGGAAAATAGAACACAAAAACGCACCTAGCGTCAGGGTAAGAGCAAGCGGAGACAACCGGAGTGTTGGGGATCTATGGCTTATGATTTTGAAGATAGCAAACATTCTTTATTCTCTACAACTGCCTTAT
>NW_021498905.1:0-273 GCF_001605985.2 Dendrobium catenatum
GTCGAGCAATTATTACGTCTGGTCAAATCCGAACGTATCTGAATGTATACCGAGCAATATTGAGTGTTCAATACCGAGTTTTAGGTGACGTGGTGCGTGGTTATTGGTCTATGAACGCATTCAGTGACCGGATGTAATAATTGCTCCTTAATGTCAGGGTGAACAATGGGATCTCAATATTAATGTCCCATTGTTCACAGATGATTTTTTTAAAATAAAAAAAAAATATATTATAAAATGATTGAAAATTAAATTATGTGATTAAAATGTAAA
>NW_021498906.1:0-217 GCF_001605985.2 Dendrobium catenatum
TCGTGTCATCTAGTCAATTCGTTGAATCTATATCATCCGTCCAATCAATAGAATGGAATCGTATCCGAACAGATACTTGCAAATCAATTTATTGTTCAATCTCACTTATTTCTCGTCAATACGGCAGTGCATGTATCCATATCCATAAAGAGAACAATCCATTGACGACCACGAACGATACTACAACAGTGGATCCGTATCAATCAATTCCTCCAGT
>NW_021498907.1:0-515 GCF_001605985.2 Dendrobium catenatum
ATTATGGCTGCATTATCAACGTATAGGCAGAATTTGGTAGGCTGACTGACAGTGATGGCCTTCAACAATGACCGTATAAAATCTTAGGGTGTTTTAGTAATATTTTCTTCTTATCTTTTCCCCATTTTAACTGATAAAGATGTTAAAGCATAAAAATCCAAAACAGTTACAGAGGATAGATTGTTTTCTTCCCTTAAAGTCATCATATTTTATGTCTGATAAAAATTAATTTTGTACTAAAAAGCTGCTTTAAGAAGCAGTAAGAAAGCCGTCCCAAACGAAACCCAAACGAAGCCTAAGGTTTCGTTTGGGACAGCTTTTTTATTGCTTTCTAAAACAGTTTTTAGTACAAACAATTCTAATTTAAAAAAAAAATTAACTAAATACATTGTTTTAGAAAACATTAAGAAAACTGTCCCAAACGAATCTTAAGTTTTCATTTGGGATGGCTTTCTTACTGAAAGGTTAGAAAAGACATTTGATTTGCTACTGGATTGGAGGAATGAATTACCAAA
>NW_021498908.1:0-793 GCF_001605985.2 Dendrobium catenatum
ATCAGAGAGGAACAGTAAGGGAACGAGGTCTCACAAAGGTTATGAGTTGATTCTAAATGAATGATCTATAACGTAGATAATCAATATTGTTTGAATTCTTCTATGGAGTGTTTTAAATTTTAGCTATAGCTATGATGCATGTCGACTTTGGTTGTTTTTATAGGGCATGATATTCTCAAAATTTATAAATAAGTCATCACTCTCAACATGAATAGGGCTTTTCTTGAGAGGAGAGAAAAAGAAATAGAGAGAAGATGTGTTATTTGAGAAAGGAAATAAAAAAATTTTTTGAGCTTGCAAGTGGAGTTCTTCGACGTCTTCAAGAAGAAAGAAGTGTTCAAAATTTCAATTCTAACAAACGAAGAGGACATTGTTATTAATATCTTCAAATTTGCATGACTTATAATCATTCAAATATTATTTTTAAAATTTAGTATAATATTCGATCTTTGCACTATCATAAATATAAGCTTACTTAAGATGAACAATTTCAATATTGATGTTCAATTTTGTGATTATTTTATGGTTTATCATATTTTCCACTAAGATCTAACTTTGGGCTCTTTTTCATACCAACATTTGTCAATAACATTAATAAAAAAAGGTCAATAACAGATCAAAGAAAACAAGAAATTTAATTTTTATAAAAAGACATATATTTTAAAGAAAGCATAGAAGGTTTTAAATGTTCAAAAATCTCAGGCAATTTAACCATATTTAATAAATCGTTGGTAGGAAGAAATATTTCTTCCATGCATTTAATTATTTTTATAAATAGTAAGATGTTAATGAT
>NW_021498909.1:0-496 GCF_001605985.2 Dendrobium catenatum
CTGGACGATCAAGCCAAATTTCAATCGTCCAGGAGTGCATCCAGGGTGATGCTCTGGTCGATCTAATGGGATTTATACTGATCGGCCAGGCCAATGTCCATATCGGCCTGAACGATAAAGTCGGCTACTTGCAATTAATGAGCTCCTTTGAAGCTCTTCTATTTAAGAGATCTTGTTTAACATTTTTGGTGATCTTTTGCTGCTGCCTTGACCTGAGAAGGCCTTGAGGAGAGAAAGAGAGAGAGGGAGAGAGAGAGGATCTTGTGAGGGGGAGCTTGTGAGGAGATTCACAAGGGTTGCTTCAAGGATTGCTCTGCTTATTCTTTATCTAGAGTTTCTCGTCCGTGGAAGGGTCGGTAGAGGTAAGGAGTTAGCTTTTTGTTATGGTTATCTGCTAACTTCAGGAGGAAGCGAAAGGAGGTAGGTTCTCTGTCTTGCTGGGTTGGCAAAAAGGATTTTTTTGTGAGGGCTTCTCCGCCTAGCCGTGGGGGCTAAA
>NW_021498910.1:0-243 GCF_001605985.2 Dendrobium catenatum
CAGACAACCCCTAAAATTTTTTATGAAACTTTAAAAAATAATTTCAAGGTAGTATCAATGTAAGATGAATTGAACCAGTTCATTAGGAATGATAATTATAAACTAGCTCCTATAACCCAGGTTCATAATGTCATTGGAACTAAATAAGTATTTTGAAATAGTTAGGCCACTCAAAATGTAAAATAAAGCTTAACTAGTTACAAAATAATACTCAAAAGTAAAGGAATAAATTACGAAAGATCA
>NW_021498911.1:0-374 GCF_001605985.2 Dendrobium catenatum
TCATAGTGTTTAAAGAAAAGTCCGTCGGCCTATCATCCTTTACATGTTAATCAATTTCCAACCAACAGGTCAACCAATCTGTACTTGTCTTTTACACATATATTATTAATACAGTATTATAACAGTAATAGCAACCAACTATTACTCAATCATGTATCCAATTTATTTTCAATATATTGTAATAAATAAAGCATAATTGAGCTTAATTCAGAAAGTGTCAAAATATTCTAAGAGTAAACAATAAAAATCATAATGAGAAAAAATTCATATTTTCATAATTTAACCAAATTACCAAATATTGCATAAAATAATATTTTGAAGCTTTAGTTGAAATAAATCACTATTTTTATATGTTAAAAAAAGCTTTATTTTTA
>NW_021498912.1:0-233 GCF_001605985.2 Dendrobium catenatum
GAACAAAGATACACCTCTCTGATCACAACACATCCAACGGCTGATATAAATCAATTATTAGTGATCATCCAATGCAATTCATACGTTATACTAGACGATCCACGTGGCAGGAGTCGTTGGACTATTTGTGTTGTTTAGTGTTTTTCCTTTTTCCTCCTTTTTATGATGTCAAAAGGGGGAGTAACATGTTGTTTTACATCCTATGGTTTAGTAAAATTTACTTTGTTCTATTT
>NW_021498913.1:0-1418 GCF_001605985.2 Dendrobium catenatum
CATGAGAAGAAGCCGATCGGAGAATCAGTGGTGCCGGAGATGCAGTAATTTCTGCCAGGGAGAAAAACCATAACAACTAAGAAGAAAATGAGGTATGTAAAAGAAGATTATGCGTCCATGGGAGAAAAGCGAGAGAGAGATAAAGGAATTGCAAACCATATAAAAAGTTGAAGTAAGAATTTAGGCTTAAAAGGGGAAGAAAAATTTATAATTTGGCGAGAGTGGGGAGCACGGGAGACTGTAGGCTGCAGCGAGCGGCTTCAGCGAACAAAATCAAATAGGGAAGAAGTGAAGAGAAATCACAGAAATTGAAAAAAAAAAGTTTAATGATAAGTTAACCTTAGGATGTTTGCAGGAGCCGACGAGCAGAAAAACAACAAAAACTATAAAGTAAAAGGAGGACCGTGAGTTTGGGAGAAAACCCTAACCCTAGGCCCTTCCAACCTTCGATTCCTCACATCAGCCCCACCAACCTTCGATTCCTCGCAGCAGCCACACCATCGTTTCCGGCGAGATTTGAGCGCAGAGAGAGACCGAGTCGCTTCTTTGGTTACTTGCCTTCCGCCTAAAACCTTCAGGCCTTCGGCGCTTCAAGAAGAAAAGAAAGAAGGAGAGTGTTCGGTCATCCTCTGCCACAGTCGCACTCTTAAATGGATTTGATTTCTTGCTGCTGTTCTTTGACCTAAATACCCTTATAGCCGTTACTCACATCTCAAAAAATAAAAATTATTTTTTACATTTCCCAAAAAAAATATTTTTTACTGTATGTTTTAATAATTGAACTATTACTTAGATAAATAATAAATTAATATGAATTCATATTTTAAAATTTTAAATAAAAAAAGAAAATTTTATCTAATTATTAAATTCAATGCTATATGTTTAAATATATCATAAAAGAGCTTGGATTAACACCATTAAATATAAATAAGAAAGATATTAATCTCTATAAATTATTTTTAGTGGATTGATTTATAACCTATTTGACTAATCTCCTTTGATAAAAAAAATTTTTGATCATGCTATAGAAATAATATAAGAAGAAAAAGAGCTTATGAGGAGAATTTTGAAGATAATTTAAGAGAGTTTAATAAAAAAATTAAGGTCTCATCTACCGAATTAATAAAGTTTTTTTAAGCTTTAATAAAATGGTCATGATTAAGACATTTTGGTAGCATTGTGCTTTGCTTGCATAAAATTAAAAAAAAAAAATTGAATTGAAACAATTTAATTTGGTTTGTCAGGTTTGATACCCTAAACCCTAAACTACTCCTAGAGAATGTAATAAAATGGCAAATTATTGTGCCAAACTTGCTCTGTTAGGCGATTTTTTTGGGACTCTTTTTTTGAAACAGAACTTCCAACAAGTTTTTTACACTTGTTTAGGAAAGACTGTCATAGAGTTCTCCTTTAGTAGC
>NW_021498914.1:0-308 GCF_001605985.2 Dendrobium catenatum
TTCAGGATACAAACTATTTTCAAATCGCTTGAGACTTTGATTGGGTGGTCAGTGGGTCTCCCATATATCTATTTACTATAATTTGACTTACTTTTAATTATCTTAGTTTCTAAAATTTGAATATACATATCTATATTTAATTATTTTGAAACTACTTTGAAACTACTTATATGTTAAATCTCTTAACTTTGGGGGACTTGCTTTATGAAATTTTAGACATTGGTTATATGAATGAAGAGAAAATCATGGGGGAGTGGATTAGTGGGTGATCGAGTCCCAATCATTCACTAATCCGTTCTTTAGGTGTC
>NW_021498915.1:0-1076 GCF_001605985.2 Dendrobium catenatum
TGGCGTTGACCTTCCTAACTCTAGGAAGATACAACCCTAAGGTCAACCAAGGAAACTCCCTAAGAAAATGCAATCAGCTAATGAGCACCACATCAATAAAGAGAGGTAGCGAGTCAAGTCGAAGTGGAATCTCAAAGGGTTCGAGTAGAATTCAACGATCACCTATGACGAATATCTAAGATGATGCGAAGAGAAGTGAGTTCAACAATTATTTGAAAATCATATCAAATGGCAAAGCAACAATCAGAAGGAATCAATAAGAAATAATAATTAAAGGTAGGAAAATCATCTATCTTCCTGACCACATCTCAACAGTCAAATAGAAGAAGGAATCTCACGCCAAAGCGAACAGGAATCAATATATTATCAAGAAGAGCCAAGGCAAACGTGAAAAAGTCTACAAGGAACACTCTAATATCGTCGGGTGCATATGCCGCGACGATAAGAAGAGGAAAAACACACTCTAATACCATCGGACGCATATGCCGCGACGATAAGAAGAGAAAAGGGTGGTGAGGAATGCCTCCCAGGGACTCTGTCGGGCTCTCTCAACCAGCCAAAGAGAACTCTACACTCTAATACCGCCGGGCGCATATGCCGCGGCGATCAGAAGAGGAAAGAACAACACTCTAATATCGTCGGGCGCATATGCCGCGGCGATGAGAAGAGGAAAAGAACAACACTCTAATACCGTCGGGCGCATATGCCGCGACGATAAGAAGATGAAAAGTACACTCTACTACCGCCGGGCGCATATGCCGCGGCGATCAGAAGAGGAGAAGTACACTCTACTATCGCCGGGCGCGTATGCCGCGACGATAAGTAGAGGAAAGAACACTCTAATATTGTCGGGCGCATATGCACCGACGATCAAAAGAGGAAAGTACACTCTAATACCGCCGGGCGCATATGCCGCGACGATAAGAAGAGGAAAAGCACACTCTAATACCGCCGGGCACATATGCACCGACGATCAAAAGAGGAAAGTACACTCTTATACCGCCGGGCGCATATGCCGCGGCGATAAAAAGAGGAAGGGGGTGGTGAGGAATGCCTCCCAGGGACTCTGTCGGGCT
>NW_021498916.1:0-228 GCF_001605985.2 Dendrobium catenatum
TCGGGTTGTCGTGTCGTGTCAAATATTGACACCCCTACCCGGGACGATTTGGCGATCGGCCGGGCCGATCAGCCTAATGATATATGAAAATCAGCTCGTTTTTGAGGAGAGAGAAAATCATTTTATAAAAATCAGATATTTTGTAGAGAGAGAAAGAGAGGAAAAGAAAGGGAAAAGCTGGATTTTGGAAGCCGCGGAGCGCTTTTCGTCCGACGCTGCTGTTGGAGA
>NW_021498917.1:0-334 GCF_001605985.2 Dendrobium catenatum
TGATAATTTTAATTTAATGAAGTTGATGCATTTAAAAATAATGAAACAAAGAAAAAAGTCAACTTATCATGATCAAATAATAAGTTATCAACTTTACTCTTTTTTATTAGATTATATATTATCATAATTTAAATTATTATAACAATCCACATAGAATGAACAAAATAATGAAGAATTTTTTAAATTATATATATTATAAAAAATTCAATACCTTAAAAATATTACAATAATAATAATTTTATATTATGCCAATTAATATTGAAATGTCAGTTATTATGAGTACTTTGAATTATGATAATAATAATATGGTAGTAAATAAGCAAAGAATAATTTA
>NW_021498918.1:0-230 GCF_001605985.2 Dendrobium catenatum
TGCCAAGGAGGGACGGGAAATGCCTGAGGCGCGTAGTAACGCTGATCACCTGGCGGAGAATCTATCCAAGGAGCAGGTTCCCGATAGTTGTCCGAAGATGGATGAGTTGACAGACAGTGATGCTATCACACATAGTAACGACAGTTCCAAGGGGTCTGAGGAGATCTTGGAGCACCTGTGCGGCGGGAACGCATCCCCTTTGGTTACCTATGTTTAGTTTCCTTTGTTGG
>NW_021498919.1:0-2085 GCF_001605985.2 Dendrobium catenatum
CAAGAAATATAATTTTTATGATAGTAAATATTTCTAATACTTCTATTTTTTACGACTGACTTGCCTACTAACGTTTCAAGTCTACAAAGTTGAGTGCAACTCATGCCAGCTCAAGATTGGGTAAAATAGAACTGAGACTATTTGTAACTATTGTTAAGTTGTTTTTTTATCCTTTCTTGAGTCAACTATAATAAAGTGGATATTGATGCTAAGTAGCCTTGCACACATACACTCTGGGAAACCATTCTATCTATTTTTAGAGTTTTTTATTTTTATTTTTAATCACATCATTTTGGACAATCCAAAAATTGTCTTAGACGACCAGTTAAAAATAGAAACCCTAATTAGGGCATCCTGTTTAAACCATTCGTAATTAAGCAAATTGTTCTAGATGATATTAACATCTTCTGGGACTATAGGCTAAAATTAGAAAGAATCAACCACCAGATCTATTTAGGCATGTTTTTTTTTTGACATTGTCTAGAACATTTTCTAGAAAATATAGTGTAATTATGCCTAAATTAGTTTGATAATTAAGGAAAGCAATTAAGGTTTGATTGCTCGATTATAACATCTTGGACGATCGTAGGATCGTCAGGGATGAATAGTTAAAAAAACCTTAGTTTCTTCCTGGACAACCTAAACGATGCTCTGGATGATATGCACTGATTTGAACTAATCATCTGGGATGATCCAAAATTGTTCTAGATGATCAATTATTTTTTCATCTTCAGGCATGAAGCTAAGACGATGTTTTGGATGAAATATGTCATTTTATAGTAATAGGTCTGGTTGATCGTGAGATTATTCTGGAAGATCAAGTTATTTTTTCATCATCTAGACATCTATCCCGGGTGATGTTCTGGACGATATTTGTCATTTTATACTAATCGACCTGAATGATTGTTAGATCATCTTGGATGATTAAGTTAATTTTTCATCATCCAGACATCCATCCAGGGTGATGGTCTGGACAATATTAGACAACTTGAACTAATCATACAAGTCGAAATCCTATCATACATGATAGTCTAAACAAAGGAACCTTCTAATGATCCAGACTCTCCCAAATCATCCTAACTGATTGAGCTGAATTTGAATTGATTGTATAGGACGATCGGTCGATCGTCTTGGACTATATTTGATGATTAATTACAAATTAAGGAAAATTTTAAGCCATTCTATTTAAGATTTCTTGTTTACTCAAGAGGTAATCTTTTGCTATTGTCCTAACCTGAGAGAGCCAAGAGGAGAGGGAGAGCAAGGGAGAGAGAGAGAGAGAGGATCTTATGAGGGGGAGTTTGTAAGGAATTTCATAAAGGTTGCTCCAAGCAAGGATCCGAGTCATCTCCTCTAGTCGTTGTCCCTGGTTCCTTGGAGGTTTGAGAGAGGACTACTTTAACAGCTGATTAAGGTTCTTTGCCTACTTTAGGAGGAAGCAAAAGGAGTTGGGTTCTCTGCCTGCTTCAGGAGGAAGCAAAAAGAGTTGGGTTCTCTGCCTTACCAGGGTTGGTGGAAAGGAGTATTTGTATGACTTCTCCACCTTGCTATGGGGGCAAAAGGAGAGACATTGTGTTTGGTGAAATACCCAAAGGAGATGCTCTGGGAGTGGACGTAGGCCAAGTTGACTGAACCACTATAAAATCTGGTGTGTTCTTTCTTATTGTTTTTTTCACATGTAATTTCCATACTTTAATTTTCTTGTGGTGATTATTGCTTTTGGTTTAATTTTATGATTCTTATTTGAGAGAATTTTTAAAACACCAATTCACCCCCTCTTGGTTAGCCTTGGGCTAGTTCACAAGGGCTTAACATCCCTGACGAACTTTCAAATCTCTAACTAGAAAGCCTAATATCATGAAGATTGCAATTCAATATCTTATCATTAAAAGCATATATTGCTTGAAAGTTAGGAGAATTACCTCCTAAATCTAGAACAAGAAGAATGAACAAAGGAAGAATAACTAGATAATTGAATAAAAGTGATGTTAGTATGAATCATTTGAGGCAAATCCAGAATAATATTTAAATAAATAAAATTCTTCCAGAAAACCCAAATTTTATTAGAAAAATTGTCAAAAACCA
>NW_021498920.1:0-201 GCF_001605985.2 Dendrobium catenatum
TTCACAGTAAGTTTAGCTCCACTTAATCAAAAGTGACAATAAAAATGAAATCTATTCAGATCATACCTAGGGTAGTTATGGAAGGTCCCGACCTTGTTAGCGTAAAGAGGAACCGTCTCTTTGGGCTTATAACCATGATTTGAAGCATCAAACATGATTCCGACGATCCCAAAACAAAGAAGCAATGACACCGTTGCCAAA
>NW_021498921.1:0-843 GCF_001605985.2 Dendrobium catenatum
TCCGATCTTCAATTCCTGAAAAGTTAGAAGCAACATGTAGTCCAAGAGAATCGATAGTGTTTGTCAATCATCAAAATATAAGTCATGAAAATAGATTTGTAACACTCATTGATTATTTGATGATTTCAAAGGCTTGATTTCAAATTCCTTGATTGAGGCAAATTACTTTATTTTATTATTTATGAGATTTTTTCTTTGAAAACAAGTTTTGATTGGATCTTCTTTTTTCCCAATTAGGTTTATTCTGAGTTAAAGATTTTTTTTTTTCAAAAAAAAATTTGTACCATAAGGAACGTCTGATCTAGGGTTAACAGAATCAGATATTTTACCTTTGTCTGATTAGGATTGGTTAAACTCCTTGATCTAGTGGAACTCTAAAATTTAATTATTTGAGAACTTCTCATAGGAAGCCTTGATAAAAAAATAAAATTAGAAAAATTAAAATTCAAAATATTTATTTTTTTTTTCATTTTTTTAGCTTTCTATTACTGTGTTTTTGTCTGCTTTTATTTTGTTTTATTTTTGAGGGCCTTGATCATCACTATTTTTTTCTTGATTTAAAATTCTAGTCACATCATCCTGGCCAATATCTGTATCGTCCTGGACGATTAGACAAAATATCTTCAAATTCCATCTGCTGACCTTTTTTGTTCTTACTATAACTCATCGTCCTTGACGATACGATATCATACTAGACGACCTGATCGAACTCTGTTGCAATCATGATGATAGTCCTGGACGATAGAATATTTCATCTGGCCGATGCATTTTATATGCATCATCCTGGCCGATACATTGGATCGTCCTGGACGATCCACGTGTCAGCACATTTAAATCCTTAAA
>NW_021498922.1:0-245 GCF_001605985.2 Dendrobium catenatum
GCCCCAACCGTAGGGTCCTACTTCTCCTGCCACCACCGCCCATCCTCTCCCACCGAAATCCTCCCTAGCTCCACCACCTCAAGCTCCCATCGACAGCCCAAGCCTTTCCCCCTTCCCCTTCCCCTCACCCGACGCCATCTCCCCCTTCCCCATTATCGCCGGCCTTCCTAAATTAACTCCAAGAAGAAAAGGAAAGAAATTAATCTTATTGAAATTTGAAATTTAAATTTCAAATACTTTCCTTA
>NW_021498923.1:0-259 GCF_001605985.2 Dendrobium catenatum
CCTCGGATTGGCATGGACGGTTGGATGTCCGCATCATCAAATCCGTTGATTAGCCCATCCATATATTTTGAAGTTGCATTTCCATCACTTTTTTCACTACAAGTTCCATTGATTTTCATTCGAAATCTGTCAAAATATTCTTTTTTTGGTGGAATCTCAGTTGTCACTAAAAATTTTGGGCTAGGGCTAATATCCCTCTTGCATACAACTTGAGTGCATGATCAAAGACCTTAAGACCCCCCCCCCTCTCTCTCCTGTA
>NW_021498924.1:0-202 GCF_001605985.2 Dendrobium catenatum
GCAAAGATATAGAAGGAGATCCAAAGGGATAATATCCTTGTTGGAATGAAAAAGACACTAGTCTTTTACAGAGGCAGAGCTCCCAAAGGAGAGAAGGTAGAGTGGATAATGTACGAGTATGGATTTGAATGCAGCTACGATAAGATATATTTTTTTTTAAAACTCAATTTGTTTCTTCTTCCGTTTGCAGTGAAAACGATAA
>NW_021498925.1:0-333 GCF_001605985.2 Dendrobium catenatum
GATAAATGCTGTTCTGTTACCATCTTCAGTTTATTTGGTGACTCATTCTCCGATCCCTAGAGCTGTTTTATATGAAATAGAAAAGTTATGCAGAAGTTTTCTATGGGATTATGATGCTTCTCATAGAAGCATTCATTATGATGCTTGGGATGAAGTTTCTAGACCAAGAAGCATGGGTGGTCTCGGTTTTCATGCATGTATTGACTGGATTGGTCCTTTAAGATCACGGCTTGCTTGGTAGTTTATCAGTAAACCGCAGAATTGGTTCCAGAAATGCATGGTTCATAAATATGGGAGTTGGCCTTGGGTGGATGATTACAGAAAGGGTGATTC
>NW_021498926.1:0-321 GCF_001605985.2 Dendrobium catenatum
TCAGATTGTTTCTGATCATCACTAATCACTAGCAAAATGGGTGCAGACCCCACAATCAACTCAACCACTGGAGGAACTTCCTTACTGGCATCCAAGCTAACAATCAGGTGTCCATCCATAGAAACTTCAAGGGTGTTGAATCCCATTCCAAAGATGATGGTGTTTCCTTGGTAATTAACAGTCGAGGACAACGTTCGGTCGAAAGAGAAGATCAATTGGCCAGCCATTTGAATTTTCTGAAAGTTAAAGAGATGATTGAAATTAGATTTCATTTCAAAAGGGATGAAAAGAGTTTGTTATTTTGAAACTTAAGGCTTGTAG
>NW_021498927.1:0-531 GCF_001605985.2 Dendrobium catenatum
ATCGTCCTGGACGATAGGACAAAATATCTTCAAACTCTATCTGCTGAACTTTTCTGAGCTTGCTGTTATTTATCGTCCTGGCCGATACTACATCGTCCTAGACAATCTGATCGAACTCTATTGCAATCATGATGATAGTCATGGCCGATAGAATATTTCGTCTGGCCGATGCAATTTATGTGCATCGTCCTGGCCGATACACTGGATCGTCTTGGATGATCCACATGTCAGCATGTTTGAATCTTTAAATTCGAACCCGGACGATCCATTATTGGACAATCGTCCTAGCCGATCGACTGTTCATCCTGGACGATACACGTGGCAAGAATTTAAAACGTTTTAACTTTGGCCTGTACGATCAATTATTGTGCATCGTCTTGGACGATACACCTAATCGGCCCGGACGATCTGCTTTTTCAATGATCGTCCGGATTGACTCCTCGGGCCGATCGCCTGTGTCTAATCGGCCTGGCCGATATTTGATCGACCCGGACGATCGGACCGCCTTTTTGACCAATCGGCCTGTACGCA
>NW_021498928.1:0-228 GCF_001605985.2 Dendrobium catenatum
TTACGTATTTAAGGAGTGTATGTAAGTCAGGTTGATTGAAATACTATAAAAATACTAGTGTGGTTTTTTTTTCTTTTCTTCATTATTTTACTCCATGCTTGTTTTATTTTTACTGCTTAGATCTTATTTTGTTACATGCATTATTCATTTAAAAAATTAAAATACAAAGTAAAAAAACTTTTGTTATTATTTTATTCATGCCAAGATCAAATTTCATTAAATATATTT
>NW_021498929.1:0-273 GCF_001605985.2 Dendrobium catenatum
ATGTTAGTACTCAAGGACAATAGCAAATAAACTAATATACAATGAAAAGTTGTTTCAAAACAATCATTATTTGGCATCATCAAAATCTCAAACTCGGGGTCATGGGTTGCAACAATATATTCTGTCTCAGTTGTTGAGAGGGCTATAAAATTTTGCTTCCTACTGGACCAAGAAACTAAGGATTTTCGTATGAATTGGTAGGTTCTAGAGGTGTATTTCCTATCTACCCTGCATCCTACAAAATTAGAATCTTAGTACCTTAAGATTTTGAAG
>NW_021498930.1:0-310 GCF_001605985.2 Dendrobium catenatum
GAATGATGATGATATTGGAGAGATTACTAGTGGAGTAAAAAATTTAGGGAAGAGGGTAGAAAACCAAAGTAATGAAGGAGTAGGAGAAGTCACCCAAGAAGTATAAAATATTGTTTTGGATGAAAGGGTTGGACCTTCTCACACTTTGCCTAGAGATTGGAGAAACTCTACAAGTCACCCCAAGGATTTTATCTTAGGATACCCTTCTAGTGCAGTTAAGACTAGACATGGACTTAGGAAGAAGGTGAACCACTCTGCCTTTATCTCAATGATTGAACCCACCACCATTAACCATGCCCTTACTGATGAG
>NW_021498931.1:0-229 GCF_001605985.2 Dendrobium catenatum
GACGCAAATTAAAGCTAATCCTTGGTTAATTTCATTTTCAAAACGATAGGTAAATGCAAATTTTATCCTTCAGGATGAATTAATATTCCTTATGCTGAGTTTGATTATGAAAATAAATTTGTTTCTCTTTTAAAGTCAATAATATAACATTAATCTATCTCTCAAGATATTATAATGTCAGCTATGCGGATTTGATTAAAAAATTAGTATAGCAAATTAGTGGTCATGC
>NW_021498932.1:0-280 GCF_001605985.2 Dendrobium catenatum
TTGATCATTGAATATGAATACTATTGATTATTGATAGTGATATGGATAGGATGGATATAGATATTGTATAGATTCATTGATGCTACGGATATGGATATAGATTTATTGTATTACTTATATACTCATTGATACTATTGACTCTACATTGTATTGACTTGCTACATTTGATTTATTGATAGGATATCAATAGATTGAGATTTATCGTATTGCTTTTCCGATTGATTTTATTGATTAGATAGCATAAATTTGATTTGATTTGATTGATTGATTCGACACGACT
>NW_021498933.1:0-936 GCF_001605985.2 Dendrobium catenatum
CCATGGTCAACAATTATCCAACATCAGTCAAATGCACTAGTCCTCTATAAGCAAGGATAAGATCTGCAATACATACAATCTCTCAACAAATACAGATGTATGTATAACATGCCACACAGGGGTAGATGCAGAAAGACTTCAGTAAATGCAGTATCCTGAAGTCAATTTCAATCTATGGAGTACTTCTACCTGCCTACCTATAGCAGTGGCGGATATATTACATGAGATCAAATACCACAACGAAATGCATGAAGAATACGACAAGTGCAAGCTCCTAAGAAGTAAGACTTAAGCAGGAGATTAGTTAGTGCACTATCATCTACCTGTATAAATCATACAAATAGTGCACGACAGTCTACGTGTATGAAGCAACAAATAACTGAATCTAGAAGTTGCTACAAGACGCCACCGGATTTGCAACATTCATACAAGCAGACATAAGGCGTCCACAACTACAATGCCACGCCACCGGATCCGCAACTTCTATGCAAGCGGACAGAAGGCGTCTACAAATACTTTCAAAGTATCCCCGCACGTGGACAGTAGTTTGTATACACATAGGTACACTAAAAGAGGGTATACAATCAACACCCGCATGGGCCCCTGCGAGCGTGTTATAAATACACACGTGACAGCTAGGGATGCTACGCAGACTGATAAGTGAATTCAAGTTCGAACCCGATCCTTCTATACGGATCAATAGGAGTCGACAGGGTTTGAACCTTCAAACAAATACACGGTTGTGGCGACCGATGTATTTGCTTTAATACATTTATATTAGACCTTCAAAGGTCTATAACAATATGAATTCACTAATAAGGGCATAAAGCATACGCAATCTGATCCTCTGTTGACCAGTAGACAGAGTCGACAAGGTTCAATCCAGAAAATGGAAATGCCCTCAAACACCCCGATGATGGCCGTGTTGAATGCAGA
>NW_021498934.1:0-256 GCF_001605985.2 Dendrobium catenatum
GCTCCTTTTGCTCTTAATGTTATCTATTGGATTAAGCCCCCTCCTAATTTCTTTAAATTGAATGTTGATGGTGTTATCTCTAATTTTGTGGCTAGCTGTGGTGGCCTTATTCGATATAGTTGTGGCCATCTTATTGTTGCCTTTGTGGGCCCAGTTCAAAATGGTAATGCTATTTCTGCTCTTATTGGGGCTATTCTTTATGGTATTCAATTATGCATCCCTCTTAATTTAACTAATTTGTATATTAAAGTTAATT
>NW_021498935.1:0-271 GCF_001605985.2 Dendrobium catenatum
TGTATTTTAGGAGTTAAATGATTGCTACCTTTGTTTCTCACCGAGGCCGTGAAGTTTATTTTGTTAAGATAGTTGCTATTTGCATGCTTTACATTTTTGCAACTTATCAAGTTTTGATGATTCCAAACATTATTGTTCAAATGTATAGTTATCTCCTAACATTTTTTTAGAAATATTGTATTTGCTCTTGTGTGTACTAACATTTCAGGAAAAACAAACTCCAGACTATGAAGTCTTCAAATTAAATTCAGCATGAGATACTTTGTAAAAT
>NW_021498936.1:0-307 GCF_001605985.2 Dendrobium catenatum
TAGGTTTGTACTAGATTATATTGAATGAACACATTCAATTTTTGAATTGTTCATATAATATGATCTTAATTCACATAGATAATTAACAGAGTATGTAATCAGGTTAGTACTAGATTATATTGAATGAACACATGTAGTATTTGAACAACTCATATAGTATAATCTTAATTTATATAGAAAAATGATAGAGTATGAATCAAGTTTGTACTAGATCATATCGAATGAACACATTCAATTTTTGAATTGTTCAAACAGTATGATCTTAATTCATAAAAACGGTTGATAAAGTAAAAAAATTAGGTTTTTA
>NW_021498937.1:0-1676 GCF_001605985.2 Dendrobium catenatum
GGAGGTGCAGTTTCCTAATTGATTTCCAATGAAATAATAGTGCAAAAGGCTACTAGCATGTGGAGGATGCGTGTCGATTTAACAAACCTTAACTTGGGATATCAAAAAGATGGATTCTCACTTCCCATAAATGACTTATTAGTAGACTCAGTAGTTAGATTCTTGATGATGAGTTTCTTAGATGATTTCTTAAGATACCATCAAATAAAAATGTATTCCGACTATGAGAAGACATCCTTCATCATTAGTGAGGGCTTGCACTTTATATAAGTTAATGTCATTTGAGCGCAAGAATGTTGAGGAAAAAATTAGAGGATAATGAACCATGCCTTTAAAGAGCAGAATGATCAAAACATTGAAATATATGTGGATGACATGTCAGTGAAAAGCAAATCACCCGAATAGCACATTCAAGACATAAACGATAATTTTGCCAAACTTAAATGGTACAAAATGCAACTAAACCCCCTAAAATGTACCTTTAGTAGAGGTTTAGGCAAGTTCCACAGGTTCCTCATTAAACCTGAGGGCATCAAGGTTAACCTAGGCATGTTAAAGGCGATCATAGAGTTGCCATAGTCAAAAACCCTCATGGAAGTAAAACAACTCACTATGTGAGTCATAGGACTAAATCACTTCATCTCCATGCTAAGAAAAAGGTGCTCACCTTTCTTCAAGCTATAGAGGAGTTCGTGGAAGTTCATCTGAAGAGAAACATGTGAAGCCACTTCTCCTTCTTAGAAGAGGCCTCAGCTTGGTGACTTATACAAGCTTCTTCGTCATGGGCTCCTTGAGGCAAGTGGTTGTTTCCCCCTCTTTTCTGCTTCTTGGACGAAGCCTCCTCATGCTCATTGGTTCCTTATCCTCTGCCTTATCAACTTTATTGTCTCTCAGAGTGGTAGGATCCTTCTAGAGGGAAACGAGCACCTCCAAGTCATGAAGGTACTGACAACTCGACAGGCCACTTATTAAGGGAACGCATCAATACTAAGGAGAGCAAAAATCCTAGAAATTTTTTTTAAAAAAAATGACCTGCACTACTGACCAAAGATGTCATATATGTGTATTGGGCCCAAGTGGTGGCTGATTATCAACAACTTCCAAGTCAATGCAGCAAATGCCCTAGCATCATCCACATTTAACTCGGGAGCATGCACCTTCTCCTTGGTGAAAGGGGTGAGAATAGTCAACACTAACCAACCAATCATCAAGTGGATGAAAATGAACTTAAACTTTCAATCTCTAACCTTCTTTGTTTTCCCACTAATCTTAATCACAACATAAGAAAATTGGACGCACCAATCCTTAGATGCCCTCATGTTGTAGACATGTCTAAATAGTTTAGCATCCATGACCAATTTTATAATCCAAGATGAGATCAAGGTGATCACATTAGCTACTAACTTCGAAAGGATCTATACGGAGAAGAGTCCATAAAAATTAAGTAGCTCAAATTTTTGTTAAGAACATGAGTTGCTCGAAGTGGTTGCATGGGATGCATAGATCTCCTGGTAGAATGTGTTAAGGTGTTGTCCTTATCAGATACTCTAACTCACAAATTAGCATCACGAAAGTAGTATGCAATGAACGTCATGTTATTATAGTTCTCGGCATTTGAATAAGACATGGCACGCTTGTAGATGGAAATCGACATTAAGATGCAATAAGGTAAAACA
>NW_021498938.1:0-202 GCF_001605985.2 Dendrobium catenatum
TAATCAGCAGTTATATAAATAATCACAAGCAGTTATATAAATAATCAAGTAGTTGATATATTTGAAATTTAAATGCTCAACAGAGTGCGGTAAATAAATAAACAATCAGTCAATCAATTCTAAGCTAACAACCAGCATGCGGTGAAAGCTCAAAAATCCGGCACTGCGGAAAAGTAAACACCGGCCTAACCTAAAACTAGAG
>NW_021498939.1:0-495 GCF_001605985.2 Dendrobium catenatum
AGGCCACCCGCCCCATATGTCGCACCGTGGCAAAAGGAGCAGCCCGCAGGCCCTCCGAGCTGAATAAGCAGCGGTCGAGGCGGACCCAGATTTTGCTATTGCCTTCCTTATTATTGGACCAGGTATATTTCGGCCCCACAAACCCCAGATCGTGAAGATCATTGCAAGAGAGAAAGCCAGCCATTTCCTGAGCACCGGCCGAGTAGATGAACCTCTTACCACCTTTCTTTTCATCTTGGCTAAGACAGCAATTAAAGTCCCCTCCAATGAGAAGGGGGCGGTCATCCGTGCAATAAGGACTCAAAATGTTCCAGAGGTTCCGTCGAATATGGTGGTCCTTATTAGCATAGACCACCGCCATAATCCAGGACTGCCCATTGGGGAGGCCGAGAGAGCCCACCACAACCTGGTCGTGCGCATCCAGGACATCAAATGTCGTAATGTCCATTCTCCAAAGGGCAAGGATACCACCCGATTTCCCACATGAGGGAAAAT
>NW_021498940.1:0-1462 GCF_001605985.2 Dendrobium catenatum
TTTTTTAAATTTTGAAAAGAAATATATTTTTTTGGTAGACGTTAATGCATTTTGAATTTTTTTTTGGGAAATAATTTGCATTTTGTACTTTGATGTACGTGAATATAGTCGTGATTGAGAAGTTTGGTTTCTTGTCGTAAGCACGAATCTAAATGTATGCGTATATAGATATGGTTTAAAAATGTTATGGAAATGTGTAAAATTACTTAGTATATGCTATTTTTTTATTTGATTTCTTTTTTTATTTTTTAATTTATATTGATATGATTTTATTCCATTGGGTGTTGAAAGTTGCAAAATTAAACACCGTAACTCAGGCTTCAGAAAATTTATTTGATCAACATTAATATTTGAATTAATTTTCTTAAATTTAGTTCATGATTATCCAATTTTTTATTTCAACAAACTTATAATTGAAATAAACCTCAGATAATCCATTGACATCACGAATGATTTGAATTGAGTCAAAATGAATCAAAATCAAGCACTTAAAGCATATTTAAAAACTTATGAATAATAATTAATGGACCCAACAATAGTCAAATCTTGCATATTTATAGTCAAATCAAAAGACTTAATGAGATAAATTCAACAAGCCCACAATATTGAGTAAGAATAAGAGCAATAGATATATGAATATCTCTATTTTTAAACTATGTTAGTTTATTATAAGTTTTCAAGACAAGCATTTATCTCTAAGATTAGTATATAGTTCACTCTAAAGTGTCTTGGAGAAAATTAAAGGGGTAAAATAAGATTTTTATAAATTTTACGGTTATGAGGTTCTCAACAAGATCATATGGGATTCAGTAGGATAAGACAAAACACCTAACGGAGATAAAATAGATTCTAGGCTAATCATTTGAATCATATAAGAGTTTAATGTGCTCTTAGCCAATTATTAAGATTTTAAAGGTATATAATCTAGGCCAATCACCTAAGGTCAAAAAGGATAAAATCTAAATCTAACACCTAAAACCTAAAAGTGTAGGATATGATAGGATCTAGGTCTATCACCTAAGGTCTAAGAGAATATGGTATGTTAAGATCTAAGCCAATCCCTTATGCACATGAGATAATTAGGGGTGTTAGAACTTAGGTGAATCACCAAGGAACTTAATTTGATCTAAGCTTAACCTAGTGTAATAGTCCTATTTTTAAATAATATGAAATTTTCAGATTTCTTTTAGAATGCTACATGTAGTGCTGAGGTGTTACACAATGAAATGAGTTTTTATATATTTTCACTCCATTTCCTTCCCCCATTTGTGGTTTGCCAAGTAAGGAAGAAGAGAGAGAAAGGGAGAGGAAGAGGAGAGAAGAAGAGAAAGAAAACTTCTTTTGATCATTTTTGTTAGTTACTCTAGTTACTTAATTTTTTTCAAACATTATAAGTAAGTCAAATCTCATTTTAATTTTTAATAATTTTGAGTTTGCTGATTTAATTCTTAAAAGTGTAAAA
>NW_021498941.1:0-274 GCF_001605985.2 Dendrobium catenatum
GAATTTTCGGAGCCCACAGTCTTCACTGCCTATAATCAAGAAAATTCATTAATAAGGATATAAAAGCCTACGAAACCCGATCCTCATAAGCAAGTAAATAGGAATTAACAGGGTTCGAACTATCAAACAAATATACAGTTGTGGTGATTGGTATATTTGTTTTAATACATTCATATTAGGCCTTCAAAACCTATAACAAAAAAAATTCACTAACAATGACATAAAGCCTACGAAATCCGATCCTCCTAAGCAAGTAAATAGGAGTCGACAGGGT
>NW_021498942.1:0-1630 GCF_001605985.2 Dendrobium catenatum
TGCAGGGCCTCCAGTCTGAAGATCTTTCTGTCGAGTGTAGCTCTTTGTTTTGTAGCCTTTGGTAGGCTTTCTTTTGTAGCCGGTGCGGCTATTGTATATGACCTCTTGGACGTTTTTTTTGTCTGTACTCTGTTGTACTATATGTGAATTATAGTATCCGCTGCTGTTTCTTTTCTGTTATGTAATTATCTCTGGCTCTGGATGTATATATTGATATGAATAACGAATGAAGAAAAGAAAAAGAAAATGAATGATCGATCAGATGAATCCTTTCGCTACACGGATCTTTGGGTCGTTATATATACCCTGATGTATGTTTTTTGTTGATGATATTCTTCTTGTTGATAAGAATAGAGAGGGAGTTGAAGGTAAACTTGAATTATGGATGTCAACCTTAGATTCAAAAGGTTTTCATTTGAGTATATCAAAAATCGAATACATGAAGTATAAGTATATTAGTGATAGTTCTAGTGGGGGGATTGTGACTTTGGGCAATCAAGTCATTAAAAAAAGTAGACATTTTAGATATCTCTAGTCTATTGTCCAAAGTGATGTTGAAATAGATGGGGATATTATTATTAGAATTCAAGTTGGATGGTTGAAGTTGAGGAGTGCATTGGGCCTGTTGTGTGTTAGAAAAGTACCCCTCAAACTTAAGGGAAGTTTCTATAAGATGGTGGTGAGACTTGAGATGCTTTATGGCGCAGAATGTTGACCATTAAAAGAGAAGTATAAAATTAAGTTAAGTGTTGCAGAGATGAGGATGCTCGGGTGGATTAGTGGCTCTACTCTTAGAGACAAAATACGAAACGAGGATATATGCGAAAGGTTGGAGTAGCTTTAGTGACATATAAGATTGCAGAGAGTCGCCTTAGATGGTTTGGTCACATAAAACGTTGGTGATGTAGAACTAAATGCTTAAATGGATGAAATAAGAATTTGCACGAGTTCTTGAATTAAGCAATTAAAATTAGAACTATTAACAAATACAAACGATCAAATAAAACATAAGAGTGGTCACTTCCGTTTAGGCTAAGTTGCACACTAAGCACTTGGATTATCAAAACAACATAGAAAATCGAGTCATGCAAATAGAATAGTTTTTAACAGAAATCCCTAATCTAACAATAAGATTAGAAGCAAATAAAAGTGCACTCAATCCTACGTTTACTAAGCTTTGGCAATGGCCAGATAAAATCCTACGTTTACTAAGCTTAGGCAAAGGTGAAGCACGGCTCCTTGTGATTCGTCATCACCTACAAAATTAGGGGATTAGGAAAATAACTGAAAAGAGGGGAGAAGTTCACCTTAGTCAAAGTCATGAAACAAATAGCCGAGATGTTGAAGAAGTTGCCATAGGAGAAGTCGTATATTGTTTACAGAAAACAAACTCCAAACCTCGTGTTCTCAAAAATCTGAAAATAGTTCTAGATTTCTAACAAAAATCTGAGATGAAGTCTCAGGTTTTAGCAGACTAGGATGTAGAGAAATTTTGAGGGAGAAGTCTAGTCTTAATGGTGAAGAGAAAAGCTGAGAGGAAATTCCAATCCCAGGTTCTTGACTAGGGAAGCAATCCGGAACAATTAAGAGGAGGGAATGGTGGGAAAAATAGAAAAAACTGAAGACTTTC
>NW_021498943.1:0-237 GCF_001605985.2 Dendrobium catenatum
AGGACGAAGTGAATTAACACTTCAAATTTTGATGTCGTTCTACATTTTTTGGGAACCGATCTATGGAATAACTATTAGTACCGGACGAACCTAGTTCGTACGGGATGATGATCATGTATGAAGTCAATTCGTATCAGTATACATTGGGTTCATTTATAAGCTTTTAAGTAAATTTGTCCAGGATGATCCACGATCATATGGGACGATCAACTGTGCGTTGACTTGAGTATTTGTAGT
>NW_021498944.1:0-578 GCF_001605985.2 Dendrobium catenatum
AATCTTAGTAAATTTTAAAAAAATTTATATTAGTTAGATTAATTGGCATAATACAAATTTAATATTAAAAATAATATGTGAATACCCTAGAGTCATGCAATTCATCTTTTCAATTGGTTGGAAGCTTCGGTTATAAATGAAGAGATATAAAGTTCAAAATTTATATATTTGATGAAAACCCAAAAAAACCTTTTCGAGCCCACTGAGGTTTTTTTTTTATTTTTAGGAGCAAATATTAATATACTTTTTTTAATAGTAAGAGCACGTAAGTTTTAAAATTTAAAATAGAACAAACAAGTCAAATAAATTTGTGCATTCTAGAATGCGCCAAATGATTTGATGCATTAACCACGTATGTCCCCCAGGCCCTAGTCAGTCGACTTGAATTTTACAGAATTGTAGTAGTCTGTCATATTAAAGGGTGCATTCGATGAAATGCGTTAAACAGTATGACACATTCTATTAAATAAGTAATTTAGCATATTTTAAATATGTTAAATAACTTAGTGCATTCAATAAATTTAGATATCTTATTTTAATTAATTTTCTACTTTTTAAATTAAATAGTTGCTCCTACA
>NW_021498945.1:0-273 GCF_001605985.2 Dendrobium catenatum
TTCGCATTGCACTAGCTAGGTTCGGGGCACTAACTTTAAGTGCCCAATTTAGATTTAGGTTCTGAGGCTAGCTTGGGCTATAAGACCTCAACCTCCGGGAATCGAATCCCAACTTTCTAATAAAATTGACCATTCGAAATTAAATGTCTCTTTCAATCTAATTTGAGCCCAACACTTAAGATAGGCTGGAGTGTTTTCTGAAGTAATTCAGAATCTCAAAACACTCCCTACTCCTTTTCCTTTGACTCTGAAAATAACTGCTCAAACTTGAAC
>NW_021498946.1:0-499 GCF_001605985.2 Dendrobium catenatum
CCTCTTTGGAGGGTTTTAAGAAACATTTGCTAGTAAAAAATATAAATAATAATGACTTTTGCCACCTCTTGGATGTGGTCACCTGCATAAAATAACATTATATATCTCTATGCTAACTCTTAAGAGTAAGTGCTCACATCACAGGCAGTCCAATACTTATCACACCAAACTCAACTACATGCAAAAAAAGGAAAAATGTTAATCCTAGGATGCCAAGGGGCTGTGCATCTAAGTATAGGCTGACTTGTGTGTTATATTACACTATGAATGTGTCTTGTTTTAGTTATAGAATAGAAATAGATTTAATTTTTAATCTAAATGGTAGTTCTCCATTAAGTTGTTTGTGAATTAAATCATTTATGAGTTGCCAAGTGTGAACTTAAATAACTCTACCCATTATGGGGCTTGCAACATAGAACTTTGAGGGTCTATGGGAAGTTTCACAACAATTTGGGATTTTCTAAATTATTTAAATCATTCTTTGAATGTTAAAAGAATG
>NW_021498947.1:0-382 GCF_001605985.2 Dendrobium catenatum
ATCCTAGTGATATTTTCGACTAGGCATTTAGCTCTTCCGTGAGCTGAAGTAATATTTTAATTTGTCCGCCCCGACAAACTATTGCGGAGGGTGGATGAAATTTGCTTTAAGTATTTTGATGGATTTATTTCAATTTTTAAATATTTTTGGAATTTTGAATATTTTAGGGATTTTGAATTTTTTTGAGATTTTGGGTTTTTTTTGAGATTTTTGGGAATTTGAATGGAATTTGAAAGTATTTGTGAACCCCTCCGGTTGAGATATGCATTCAACACAGCCATCATCGGGGTGTTTGGGGTCATTTCCATTTGATTGAATCTTGTCGACTCGACCAAGCGGTTGATCGAGGATCAGATTTCTTGTAGGCTTTGTGCCTTTGTTA
>NW_021498948.1:0-227 GCF_001605985.2 Dendrobium catenatum
CAAATTAATTTATTAAACTGATCAACCCGAACTCGAATTTTTGGATTGGGTCCGGGTCAGATTGACCAGTCCTATCTTCTATTGATACCCCTGTTATCAAGATGTGTGGTTGTCACTAAAATAAGCATAATTTTGAAAATTATATATAATATTAAATTGGAAGATGAAAATTTTCAAAATTTAAAAGTTAAAGTGGAATTTAATTGAAATTAAATAATGGTGATGTG
>NW_021498949.1:0-215 GCF_001605985.2 Dendrobium catenatum
CGGTTCCCCCACATCAGCTTGGACGTCTTCCACCTGGTCTGCTATTTCAACTGTGGTTTCTTCAGAATCTGTACCTTCCTCAAGCTCGGCTAACTGCACCTGTTTCCTTTGGGGGCATTCATTAGACTTGTGGCCGGGCTGAAAACAACGAAAACATTTGAGCGGCGATGGTCGAGCATAAGGATTAGCCGTATTGGCGCCCTTCTGTTTCTGCA
>NW_021498950.1:0-1202 GCF_001605985.2 Dendrobium catenatum
CTGCATCTACAATTAGGAGTTTAATTAAGGAAAACTATGTTATCTACATGCATCGCTCTATCATATTTTTATTAAAATTGTATAATTATTTTTACATATTTTTGTTTTGTGGTAGGAACCCAAATCCTCATTTTTATTTTAGTAGAATAAATTTTTGTATTTGGAGTAAGCTGTAGTAGTAGTTTAGTTGTAGTATAATAGATCACTTTCACGTGGATTTAACAGTCTACCGTATCACTTTATTACTTAGTTTGACACATATACATGCATAAATTAGTGCACTATTTTAAATTTTATGTCAAAAAAAAAAAACCTAAGCATATTTTAAATTCAATGAGTTTTTCATTAGCTCCCAATTCCTTATAACATCGTTCACTCCCTTGTTAATGCATCCCTCCTAAAATCAATTAAAATAGGAATACGAAATGTTATTTGGGATCATAAAGGCAAATTTCTGTTAGCTTATGGGAAGAAAATGTTGCATTGGTACATTGGTTAATTAGAGGATATTTTTATTATTGCTATATGGGTTGTCTTATAAGGATGCATATATAAAAAGTATAGAATTATGATAGATGAGATAATGTGAACATAATAAGTTGTTTAAGAATTCTATAAAGGAAATCAAATGTAAAGGCAATTAAGACTTAAAGCAAGAATTATCATTTCTTAATGGGCTCAATAAAGTTTTATCTCATTATATTTTTAGAGATTGTAATAAAGTATCAAATTTTTTATCATCTTTTGCTATTTTTTGGAATTTTCATTGGGAAAATGTGTTACATAATAAACTTACTTCATCTTTATTAGCTTTGTGGAGGTTGGAATGTTATAGAGTTTCTATCATTTGGTTGATTTTAACTTTCTTTTCATTTCAATGCAATTTGTAAATCTTCGAAAAAAAAAAGGATCAAATTCAATACTTAGAGTCCTTCATTTAATTTTAGTGTTGTAGTGTTCTTTTTTTTTTTTTAAGGAAATGCAGGAAATTGCATTAAAAAAAAGAAAAGGAATAAAGTAATTATTACAATCTAAAGGGCCAAAGCAGTAGATTCCTCCTTTATTATAGATAAAAATAAAGGAGGAATCTTATTAATAGTAATGTCATCCCAAATAAACTGGCTCATCACACCATAGTTCGCACATAAATCTGCCAACTTGTTAAAACTTCTATCTACACAATTGAAAATGACGTTATTGAA
>NW_021498951.1:0-332 GCF_001605985.2 Dendrobium catenatum
TTTCACAAAGTCCTTAAGATATAGAGAAGCTTTTATTTTTCTAGCTCCTCTACAATTCTAGAAAGTAATAGAAGACATCATTGTACAAGAGGGGGTGATATGCCCACTTTATCTTTATGTTCTCCATCCATTCTCCTACTCCTAGGAGCTAATTTAATAGGGCCCAACCCTATGAGCTTTTTAGACCCTTTCTTCTTGCCAAAAAAGGAACCACCTTCCTTATAACCAAGATCATCATTTAACACCTCCATTACATTCACCATACTCCCATTCCCCATTCTACTAATGTCACCCACAAAACCAGGAGACATAATCTTATCTGAACAAAATAC
>NW_021498952.1:0-241 GCF_001605985.2 Dendrobium catenatum
TTTATATAGTTTGCGCCATGTTCAAAATGGCGCGCGCCGCGCCGTGCGCTATGCGCCATGGCTCCTAAGGGACCTTTTGCGCCATGGTGCGCCATTCACCGT
Organism: Dendrobium catenatum; assembly: GCF_001605985.2. NCBI lineage: Eukaryota > Viridiplantae > Streptophyta > Magnoliopsida > Asparagales > Orchidaceae > Dendrobium > Dendrobium catenatum. Next base: position 103 of record NW_021498952.1, read on the forward strand.
TAACAGGTATGATAAGAAGTAGTGGTGAAAGTTAGTGTTGTTAAATCTGTTGATTCTCTTTGGTAGACTTGCAATTGAGCTATTATTTTTTACTCAAAGCTGATTTCACTTGTTTGGTTGTAGCATCATATATGTGCTG
>NW_021498953.1:0-371 GCF_001605985.2 Dendrobium catenatum
TTCCAGATTTTAGAACTTCCCCTTATATCTCCCTTGTACATACAGCACCAGAACTTCCCCTTATAGCTCCCTATTGTGCTCATAGCACCAAAACTTCCCCTTATAGCTCCCAATTGTGCTCATAGCATCAGAACATAACAGATATACAGAATTTCAGAACTTCACAGAACTTCTCAGAACTTCCCCTTATGGCTCCCTTGTGCTTACAGCACCTTCACCTTCTGGCTCCCAAAAGCATACAAAATTATAACATGTCATTTCATAGCAAATCCGGACAAATTCAGAAATCATACGAAAATTCGACAGCGTAACGGTAGTATACGAAATTTACAAAAAATTGACAGAATCAGAATTTTACCAAATTACCACAG
>NW_021498954.1:0-307 GCF_001605985.2 Dendrobium catenatum
CTGCCAAAACCATCTTTTAGCATCGGTTTTATCCGCTTCTACTTAAACCGGTTATAACTGGTGCAATTAGCACCGGTTTTAACCGAAACAAGTAGCTGCAAATTGCACAGGTTTTAACCGGTTAATTTTGCACCGGTTTTAACCGGTGCAAATAGCCCAAAAATAATAAGCGCCAAAAAACCCTAATTCCCAATTTTAAGACCGCGGTTTCAGACCTAATTCCCAATTTTAAGACTGCGGTTTCCGTCTTCTTTTCTTCGTGCCGCTTCACTTTCCGTCTTCTTTACTTCGTGCAACCCAACCGGAG
>NW_021498955.1:0-289 GCF_001605985.2 Dendrobium catenatum
AACAACCAGATCTATCTAATTTCTTTTATCAATATCAATAGCAGCATAAATAAAACTATCGATCAAAATATCAATATATATCTGTATTCAATTCTAAAAAATTATGAAAAAATTTGGGTAATTAAAATACTAAAATATCAATGATATAACAAAGATGATTTGAGATTTAGACTTATATTGACTCCATAAAAATATATTTGACAGAGTCAATATACGGGCTATTACAAATTACACAATTAAAATATATTAGCATTCAAGATTGTAAATATAAAGTTGTTAAATATATATA
>NW_021498956.1:0-292 GCF_001605985.2 Dendrobium catenatum
AACATAAAAACATAAAACATAAAGACATAAAAACTAATAACACATCACATCACCACTGATAGAGAAAATCATGAAAGAAGTACAGTCATCATTCAGAGGGTCCCTGATTTGGAGGTGGCAAAGATCAAAGGGGAAAGAAGGTTGAAAAGGCTTTTGAAGAGAATGAAGTTTGAATTCTAAATCCTTTCAATTTAAAGAAAAATGATTTTCATACAAATGAAATTTGTTCATCCCGTACGATGCTTGGGTTCGTATGTACGAAATAAAACTTCGTATGGATGAACGAATACGG
>NW_021498957.1:0-201 GCF_001605985.2 Dendrobium catenatum
AAACAGGATTGCTTGACTTCTTTAGTACCTTCATAGGTGACACACAATTTATCCTAAATTTCTTTACCAGTAGTGCAAGTTATGACACGCATGCAATCTTCCGATTTCAAAGCACAGAAAAAATAGTTCAAACATTGTACATTTAATTGTGCTAAATCACTAACATCTAGAGTCCATTCAGTAAAAGGAAGTGGAACAGTA
>NW_021498958.1:0-332 GCF_001605985.2 Dendrobium catenatum
TTGGCTTTCTGGCTTAAGTCCGCTCTTACGGCAGCCAGTCCAATCTTAAATCCATCTTTAGGTCTAAGCCCGCTCTTACGGCATCCTATTGATTTCTAGCTTTTATCAAAACAAAAATTAAATTCTTACATTCGTGCCAAATTACATTCAAATTACTAAAGCATCATTGCCGACATCAAGTTCAAAATCACTAAATCAACTCGAAACTCTATCAACTATTCTCTAGATTTTCAACCAATTCTAAAAATTTGTTCAATTCATAAACTCAGATCTTCAACTTCAACTCTGGATCTAGTTGATCATTTCGGTCAACACCAATATGCACGATAAAC
>NW_021498959.1:0-603 GCF_001605985.2 Dendrobium catenatum
CTCTTTCTCTCCTCAAGGCATTCTCAGGTCAAGGCAATAGCCAAAGGTTTTTCAAAACGTTGAACAAGAGATCTTAAATAGAAGAGATTCAAAGGAGCTCATTAATTGCAAGTTGCCGACAATATCGTCCAAGCCGATATGGACATCGGCCTGGCTGATCAGTACAAATCTCAGAAGATCGGTCAGAGCATCGCCCTGAATGCAATCTGGACGATTTAAAATTGGCTTGATCGTCTAGGAAAATCTCACGATCGTCCCGGACGATCAGTTCAAATTAGAGGAAAATCATCCAGAGCATCACCCTGAATACAAGCTGGCCGATATTTATCGTCCTGAAGTAACTAAGGTTTTTGAATAGATCATTCTGACCGATCCTACAATCATCCAAAACGATATGATCGTATCAATCATCCTTAATTACTCCATTGATTTCCTGATCAATTAAGGCATAATTTTTGAATATCGTCCAGGCCGATCAATGATCGTCCTGGCTGATCATTAAAAAATATAGTATATCTTAATTGTCTATGGCGGCAATTTCTTTCTATTTTGAGCTTATCGTCCTGGCCGATACACTTATCTTTCAGGACGATCTGTTAATGA
>NW_021498960.1:0-508 GCF_001605985.2 Dendrobium catenatum
GTTTTTCCATTCGAAATCATTTTTATAAATTAGTGTCTTCCTTTTATTCTCTGAATTGTATGCCTTCTATTGTTTTGCGGATATTTGTAATGTTCATTATTCCCCTTTTTAAATATTTTTGTTTCAAGTTTTCTAGCTTTGTTTCATGAAATAAATCTCAAGTGTTTGAAGTGTCTAAATCTTGATGTGCAATAAGCAATCCTATATATGATAGTGAAGCCAAAAAAAATTTCTTGTAGATTCACAAATCAGCTATATTAAAAGAGAAAAGGTAACTCTTCATGAAATGATCAAAATGATCCCCAATTATATTAAGGGATCGTAGGACTATTTTGGCTACTTTTTAAAGACTTGAGAGGTCAAAATGATCTTTTAATATAGCTAGAGGCTATTTTGGTCATTAATAAAGAGTTAATGAACTATTTTGATCATTTTTCCTATATTAAAAGTACCCTTTATTTTATTCATAAAAAAATTTTGAAGGGGAAATAAATTAAATATTTTTTTA
>NW_021498961.1:0-303 GCF_001605985.2 Dendrobium catenatum
AGTGGGATTCACTCCGAGTCACACTATGAAGGTGAAAGGAGAGATAGCTGACCATGGGGTCGTGGTGTTGATTGATAGTGGGGCAACCCACAACTTCATTTCCACCCAAATTGTGGAGTTGTTGGGGATGAAGTTAGTGGATACTGGAGGCTATGGGGTGATGATGGGCACTGGGAAGGTAGAAATGGGAAGAGGAATTTGCAAAGGAGTGGTGCTGAAAATCCAAGGCATACAGGTGCAGGAAGATTTCCTTCCCCTGGAACTAAGGAGTACGGATGTCATCCTGGGGATGAAGTGGTTGCA
>NW_021498962.1:0-296 GCF_001605985.2 Dendrobium catenatum
CCTCGAGATTCGTGCCCGATCAAGCTAATTTTGTGATGACGTATCAGTTGCCCCCCTATTTTCGGACGTCGAAGCTCCAGGAGTCCGAAAATACTTGTTCTGAAATTTTACCTTGGCCGAATCGCAAAAAATTGCGTTCCAAAAGTTGAACATTTGCACAAACTTGATTGTAGAGGCCCCGTTGAGTCCCGAAAGTGTCAAAATCGAGTCCGGAACGTCGAAAAACGTGTCCGGGGACCCCAAAAACGTCCGAATCGGACCATCCGGGCCGAAAATCGGGCCCGGAACGCTTAGGC
>NW_021498963.1:0-240 GCF_001605985.2 Dendrobium catenatum
CCCAATTTATGTATTGTTTTATACTCTGATTTATTTTACCAAAATCCTAGAGCTTTTTATTCTTAAATTTCTCTTTCTCTTTCTTTTTTCATATTCTCTTTCAAGCTCAATATTCTCAGTATAGTTGGTTGGGTGTGATTCACAAAAAATTCTGAATTCAACTTATCTAGATAGAGGTAAACACTTATTCCCATTTATTTCCAACGGATTATCCGTTGGAAATACCGTCGATAATACGAT
>NW_021498964.1:0-331 GCF_001605985.2 Dendrobium catenatum
AGCACAAATTCGTTGCCCAACCCAACCCAAATTCTCATTCTAACTCATAAAGTATTCATGTATCTTTTGTAATCCCACATCATATAGGGGAGTTTGAAGCAGTTGTCTAATATAGTATAAAATACACACACCTTACAACAAAACATGTTATATGAGATGGCGTATATATCTTATGGTTGAATTCATCTCAATGTTTTACTACAGGAAAACACGGTATTACTGGCGGATAAAATCCACCGATAAGATGTGAAATCCAATGGAAATATGGGTTTCCGGCGCACGTTCCAGCGGAATTTCATGCGCCGGTTTGGCTCTCGTTGGTAAATATCTT
>NW_021498965.1:0-212 GCF_001605985.2 Dendrobium catenatum
AAAGAGGAGAAGAAGAAGAGGTGCAAGTTTTCTAAAGACCTAAGGGGGCTATTTATAGGTTTTGGATCGGAGAGAAAGGAGGGGAGTTATTGCCATTTCAGAATTTTTCTATTTTTCTAAAAAATTTCCAAATTTTTTAGAATTTTTTGGGATTTTTTCGGAATTTTTTGAACCCAAAAATAGCCAAAAAATACTATTTTCGTGCATGTGGG
>NW_021498966.1:0-256 GCF_001605985.2 Dendrobium catenatum
ACTCATTTCAAATTTTGTTGACATTAATGAGGAAAACTCATAACATAAACTTTCATTTGTACTTCCAAATAATATATCATCAGCATAAATATGTATAATGATTAAATCATCTCTAATATTTAAAAAAAAAAAAAAGAATCATCTCTAATATTTAAAAAAAAAAAAAAAGAATTGTATCTACCTTACCTTTTCTAAAATTATGTTCAATAAAAAAGTTAATTAACCTATCATACCAAGTACATAGAGCTTATTTTAA
>NW_021498967.1:0-533 GCF_001605985.2 Dendrobium catenatum
TATAAATGGACAAAATATTTAGATTTTTTTAAGATAGATCTTTCCGTTTGATCATGTCTTAGCATTAGCCTAGACTATTAGGCTTGGGATCCCTAAGGCTTCTTATCATATCAATTACTTTATAGGCCAAGTCTAACCATATTTAGGCATATATTGGTATAAAAATCTTGTGCTTATTGTTTTCATGAAATCCCATGTGGGTCTAATATATCAATCTATTAACGAAATTATGCTTGGTTAGTATAAGTTCCCAGAGGCATCTTTCTTAGTTTAGTTATTAAAAACCTAAAAGAAATTTAGGACTAAATAGCTTTCTCCTAGTCTTCACTAGGTTAGGTAGAGCATCTCATTAACTAGAGCACAATGAGTTCATATAAGTTCCCCGTATGCTTCCTTTCCTTGACTTATATAGATTTTACCAAATCCTCAGAGCTGTAGGTAGACTATTTCCTTGACTATTTACCCTCTAGTTATATGTGAGTCCTTATGTTTTTTTTTTAGTTTAGTCATTGAAACAAAAAAATAAATTAGTT
>NW_021498968.1:0-202 GCF_001605985.2 Dendrobium catenatum
ATCATGGAAGAAGATCCTAATGGAAGTTAAGGATATGTGATTTAGATAACAGCAGGTATATCTATTTGGCATTACTTAAAAATTTTTATTTCATTTGTATTAATAGTGTTTATTATGATGTTCTCTTTAGAAAAATCATAACATATCATTAAACCTCACTCTCGTAAGCTTTAAAATCCCTTCATTTTTCCTGAGGTAGATT
>NW_021498969.1:0-415 GCF_001605985.2 Dendrobium catenatum
TCGGGTTTTCTTGTAAAGGATCTGCAGACACAGCAAGCAATTCTACAAGGTCCTTGCCGTGATGGACTGTACTCAGTCAAGCAGCCGAACGTCTCTGCTGATCAGAAGGCTCTCACCATTTCGTCTCAATCTACTTCCTGTTGGCATCAAAGACTTGGCCATCCTCATGATGGCGTTATTCAAATAATTGCTAGATGTAATCCACATCTGCGTATACATACTTTTATAAATTCTTGTGTTTCTTGTAAAGAAGCTAAAGCGCATAAACTTGTTTTTGAACATTCTCATAATCATCGTAACCATGTTCTTGATCTGATTCATTCTGACTTATGGGGTCCGGCTCCTGTTATTTCTAATCAAGGATTTCGATATTATGCGTTATTTGTTGATGATTATTCTCGTTTTTCCTGGATTT
>NW_021498970.1:0-1408 GCF_001605985.2 Dendrobium catenatum
GACAGGGCGTCGATTCACATAGGAGGTCAGGGCTGTGCAGGTAGGGTTGATGCGAAGGTTTGCAAAAAACTCTCGAAGAAACTCTGAATTGAAAGGGAAAGAAAGAGACAGAATGAAGCAAAGGGAGGTGTAGGCGAAAAGATCCATTACCGGGAAAGAGATGTGGGCAGGATTGATGATTCTTGAGACAGTAATCCCACATTCTTTGTAACGATGGTAAGCGGCTTCATCTTCTGCTTCCCTGAATCGAGGGTCAATCCTTGCCCTCGAAGAGCTCCCAGAAGTTTGTCGAATGCGTTTCCCACCAGCCATAGAGAGGACTAAGCAAAAACACAAGAGGAGAAAGGATGAAGAGTGAAGAAACATGGCTGGAACGGCCTGAATTTAAAGAAATGGCCATATCATCCTGGCCGATCGCAGAATCGTCTAGGCCGATATGGTTTAATAATTACGTACAAGCCGATTGGTCAAAAAGGCAGTCTGATCATTCGGGCCGATCAGATATCGGCCAGGCCGATTACACATAGGTGATCGTCCCGAGGAGTCAATCCGGACGATCGTTGAAAAAGCAGGTCATCCGGGCCGATTAGGTGTATCGTCCAGGACGATGCACAATAATTGATCGTACTGGCCGAAGTTAAAACGTTTAAAATGCTTGCCACGTGTATCGTCCAGGACGAACAGTGGATCGGCCCGGCCGATTTTCCAATAATGGATTGTCCGGGGCCGAATTTAAAGATCAAAACGTACTAACACGTGGATCGTGCAGGACAATCCAGTGTATCGGTTAGGATGATGCACATAACATGTGTCGGCCAGACGAAATATTCCATCGGCCAGGACTATCACCAGAGTTCGATCAAATTGTCCAGGATGATATGGTATCGTCCAAGACGATGAGTTACATTAAGCACAGAAAATTTTAGCAGATGGATTTTGAAGAGAATTTGTCCTATCGTTCAGGACGATAAAAATATCGGCCAGGACGATGTGACAAGGAATTGAAAACAAGGAAAAGATGGTGATGATCAAGACCCTCAAAAAAAAAAAAACAGTCAAAACACAGAAAAAGAAAAACAAAAACAACACAAGGAAAAACAAATATTTTTGGATTTTAATTTTTATAATTTTTTTTTTTGATTTAAAGAGACATCATATGATAATTCTTTTTAAAAAGTTAAACTTTTAGAGTTCCAAGAGATCAAGAAGTTTAACAAATTCCAATCAGAAGAGGGTAGACCATCTGATTCTGTTTACCCTATATCGGACATCCTTCGGGGTACAAAAATTCTTGGAAAACAGAAATCTAACTCAGAATAACTAAATAGGAAAAAAAGATCCATTCAAGACTTGTTTACAAATAAAATATCTAATAAATAATAAACCAAAGTAATTTTTCTCAATCATG
>NW_021498971.1:0-360 GCF_001605985.2 Dendrobium catenatum
TGCCATCGTCAGCCGGGCACCGCTTTATTTTGGCAGCAACAGACTACTTCTCAAAGTGGGCAGAGGCGGCTCCATTCAGAGAGGTCACATCCGAGCATGTGATCAACTTCTTTACCCATAACGTTGTCTACAGATTTGGTGTACCACGCCGCATAATCTCAGATAACGGCACAGCATTCAAAAGCACCAAAATTTACAAGTTTGTTGATTGACACAAGATTGATTGGAGGTATTCATTAATATACAATCCAAGAGCGAATGGCTTGGCAAAAGCCTTTAACAAGACGCTGGTGAAACTGTTGAAGAAGATTCTCACAAAAAACAAAAGGGAGTGGCACACGAAGATGGCAGAAGCGCTAT
>NW_021498972.1:0-319 GCF_001605985.2 Dendrobium catenatum
CAAAAAAATTTTTGCACCGCCCCTGACTGGAAAACCACAAGTAAATTTTAAAACCACCGAAAAGTGCCACTAGTAAGTTGTAATTTTCATGGAATATTCATTTAACTCAAAGAACTAAATAAAAGAAATGATAGCGAATTAACATTCCTCATAAATGTCAATTTAATGAGTAAATTAGATTAAAATAAGTAAAAAGGAATTTTAATTTACACCCCTAATGAATCAATTTAATATATAGATTAAATGTAAAAAAAATTGAAATAATATCTGTAATAAATATTCATTTAACACAAAGAACAAAAGTAAATAAAAATAAAAA
>NW_021498973.1:0-1068 GCF_001605985.2 Dendrobium catenatum
TATTCACTATAGTACACATTGAGTGTGGAGACCCAAATTGCATGATTCACAGCATAACACGCATGCATTGCTTTCTTCTATTTATAAGAAGGGACCCAAACTTCTTTGGGTTCCTAAATCTAACGTTTTATGATCTTGTAGGAGTGCTCTGACAAAAGGCCTCATGAGAGCATATGGTTCCTTGATAGCGGAGGCTCACGACTCAAATTTGCATGAACTTGTTTCATAATAAATTCTGATTTATATGTTTTTTGATCTATTGCTCATGGTTATTTTCTATTCTTTTTTTTTATTTTGAGTGTTGATATTTTATTTGTTGTTATTTTGTAGTATTTTCATCTCTAAGGTTCTCTTTATTTTTTTTTTGTCATAGATTAAATGATATTTTATGCATTTTTTTTGAAAATTTTTAGTCAATGCCTGACATCCCTAAATCAGTTAATGGGAGAAACACTGTTGATTGTTTCACTCCCTCTAACCTCTTTTAGCGGTGTAATTTTCTTTTCTAAACAAAAGTCTATCTTAAATTAACAACTGGACTTTGCAATTGAGATCTTTTCTATCTTGCTACAGTAATCTATCTATTATATATAATGTTTAAAGTCTTTATATTACTTTAAAATTTTTTGTAATATTATTATTGCATCTTTCATATGATTTGATCCTATTTTGTGGTTTATTTTTTCTTATATTAGAAAGTGAGTTTTTCTTCTCTAATATCTAGAAGATATGTTCATAATTGAGAGTAATTAAGAGTTTTGAAAAGGGATCTAGCATACAAAAAAATGATAAGATCATAAAAGGAGACCCAAAAATAAGAAAAACTTAAAAGAGGCGCTAGGACCGCAAAAAAAAAATAAAAGATACACAAAGTGTATCAAAAATTAAAAGATGCATAAAGTGCGTCAATCAATTGATAAGAGGCATAAAATGAGCCCACAAAAGTCAAGGTACCATCTCTTTCAAACCTTTAAATCTTATAAGAATTCATGTGTCACTTGAAATCTTCAAAGGCTTGATTTCAAATTTTGTAATTGTGCCAAATTACTTTGATATATTATTCTATAA
>NW_021498974.1:0-576 GCF_001605985.2 Dendrobium catenatum
AAATCGGCAACAAAATCAAACTTGATTTCCACTTCTTGCCAGCAATCTCAATCTCACAAAAACAAACTTCTGAGCAATCAAATTACTTCCAGCCGGCAAAATTATAGAAAGAGAAACCGGCAGCAAAATCGAATCCAGATACAAAGCATCAAAACAATGATCGGAAAGAAACGAGTGACTGGCTCCAGAATCAAACAAAACATGACAGAGTTGATCAGAAATATAAATCGTACATGTCACCACATCAGGAGCATCTCGAGCCTCCTGCTGATTCAGACTGTACACTCGTGGCTGAACTGGAGCTAGAGCTGAAGCTACAGAACTACTAGGCTCCCTCTGACTAGCAGTAGGTGGTCTCCGTGGCACAGAACTCGAACCACAACCTCTACCAGAAAATACCTCAGTCACAGGGCGTGGAGGAATAGTCCTCGGTCTTCCTGCTGAACTGGTAGGTCTAACAAAGCTCTCGGATCGGAACTCAGATCGTCGATCAAATCCAACCTGTGGACACTCTGCAATCCGATGTCCTGGCTGACCGCATCTGAAGCACTGACCAGTCATCCTGTAGCACTGGCC
>NW_021498975.1:0-734 GCF_001605985.2 Dendrobium catenatum
CAATGTTAAGACGTTAAACTATATATTTCTCTACCGCCGCGAATATTCTAGGACGCAACAAGCCTAGCTACACCAATCATCGATTATCAAAAAAGTCAATTGTTTTAAATGATATGTATATAAAATTCTATATAAATAAAATGTGAAAGAATACCAATCTTCTATTAAATGTATGATCAAATTGCCCCAAATTCTATTATAGTATACAAAGAAGTCATTGGAAATCTTATTATGTAAAAGAAAAAAAAAAAAAGCATTCTCTGCAAAATATGCACGTTAAAATTATGGTTTTTACTAAAAACTACGATCTCGTTTTGCCCAAAGCTTGAGACTTTGGAATTTTTATTAAGTTAAGCTTTCACTATCATTTTTTTAGTCCCACATTGCTGAAGCTTTCTGAATGTTGGCAGATATAAATCGTTCATTTGCTGCAGTAAATTGCTGAGCTCGTTAACGCGATCTTGTAACCCATGTGGGGGCAGTTGGGTGCTCTGAATGATTCATCTGAATCACATTGGCTGGTTTGTATTGGGCCGAATGTTGGCCCGCCCCATCCAAGATGGGTAGTTGATTGATACAGGTTTAGGCGTAGGCCTAAATTAGTTGTGTTTTAAATTAGAGGGGAAAGCGTTAGGCTGGTTTAACAGAGCAGCGATTACCTCTAACTCTCATCGGTGGATGGAAAACGGGCCAGTGGTCCGGGCAAGCCAAGTAGCCGTTGGGCCTGGTGAACC
>NW_021498976.1:0-1040 GCF_001605985.2 Dendrobium catenatum
ATTTAAGTAATAATGCAAATTAACTTAAAATAGGTAGATTATAGTTATAGCCAACAACGCATAACAATCACAGGATTCAACTTCGTATTTTATATTTGACGAGAGGTATGATTTTATTAGATTATTTTTCAAGTGGATCAATCATTAAGATTTTTTTTTTAATTCTCTTTTCTTTTTACACAAAGCATTATGGTTGCAGTACTGCTATAAAATTAGTTGAACATTCTCAATTATTTTGGTGAAGTGTTTTAAGTGGAACAAAATCAATATGAGCTGGATGAAACATACACTTTAGGAGGAATACCTATCATTTAGTAAATATCAGAAAAGAGCGCATAGCCAATTTTTTTGGTATAAATAAAAAGATACTAACATATTTGATTATGATAAAAGGTTTATACGTCTTATTGTTACACATTACTAGCCATAAAACTATTTAATTATGACTTCTTGTTTCATTAAAGGTCTTCGGAGAGAGTAAAGAAATAAACTAAGCTTCAATAAACTGAAAGCACTACCTAAGACTTTATCTTGATCCTTCGTATCCAATCAAGTTACAAGCATTCTTTTAGGGTTGCTTGCTACACCTATATGGATTCCTTAAAAAAACCAATAGCATCCTATCTAAAGCCCATTCAAAATGCACTCATGCAAGAAACGTGTATGTTTGAAGTTTGTCTGATTGAAGAAATGGCAATTTATGAATATTGTTTTGAGTTTTGAGTTTTGAGGATATATTAAATGTGAAATATGACTTGCAGTTAAAAAATGAATCTATATATGATGTTGTTGGATCTGAATCAACATCTACATTCAATCATATTCATGTACTAAGATATACTTGATCAAGTGTTAAAATTGAAATCAAAGTAAAATTGAATTTAAGATCGCATTTCAATCTAACACAATGGAAATTGAGTTTAACCATGGATGTGACATTTAACCAATCATGTTATTTTTGCTGATGAATCAAATGAGCAGTATGAAAATGCAATCTTCAATGAATTATATAGTAGCAATATTCTTAATGTCACCAAAAA
>NW_021498977.1:0-243 GCF_001605985.2 Dendrobium catenatum
AAAATATACAAAGAAATTTATATAAATAATCACAATTAACTTATCATAATAATAATCATTTCTCTTTTTAAGCAATCTCAACTTATTCATAATTTTTTTTACTGGGGGGCGGGGGGTAATAGCATAAAATTCTTATTAAAGCATGTATATATGAATTTAAAATTTTATTTTCCCCTTTTTATTTATCGTCCTGCATAAGTATGTCCATCTACAAAAAAAATGGAATATTAATTATCACAAAGG
>NW_021498978.1:0-299 GCF_001605985.2 Dendrobium catenatum
TTTATTGAAGGAGGATGGTGATAGATGTTCTATCACCCAGTAGCTTGTATCTAGGTTTCTTTTGTTCTTTTCTTTTAATGCAAATGGAATTTTCATCAAAAAAAAAAAAAAAAGAAGTTGTTCCCCTCATAATGTATGTAAGGGAAGACATGATATATTTTCCAATGTTAATGATGTGGCTAGTTTGAATGAAAAAATTAAGGAGGGCTCTATCCTTGGTTACTTCATTTGTTCTTGTTAGGAGGAATGCAAGTAAAGATGCGATAGTGCCAAGCCTTAGAGTTTTGAGTCATATAAGA
>NW_021498979.1:0-200 GCF_001605985.2 Dendrobium catenatum
CAAAGTCATTCAAATGAATGTTTATGATACAAGATTAAGAAAATCTTATCTTAATGCCTAATCTTCTCAATTATGGAATATAAAGTAATTAACATTCTCAAAACCTAATTTAAAATTTAATTAAATTAAAACTAATGAGAGAATATATTTACATTAGACGTGCAACATTGATCAAACCATGAATCATATACTTGCAATAT
>NW_021498980.1:0-425 GCF_001605985.2 Dendrobium catenatum
TGTTTTGAATTTTGTGATTTTTGAGTATTTTGAATGAATTTATTTTAGAGTCTATGTTTTTGTCTTTGTTTTCTGTGTTTTGAATGTTTTGTTTGATTTTCTTCAAAAAAAATTCAAAAATCTAAAAATGTGTTGAAATCGTCCTGGATGAAATTTTTCGTACTAGACGATGTGTGTAAGATTCATTTTGCGTGATATGAAACATTTTGAGAGCAATTTTAATGTAGTTTGTCTGTACGATCTTATAATCGTCCAGGACGAAATTATTTTTCTCTCAAACGTCGGGACGATTGAATGCAGCGGTTGAGTGGACCTTTTTGGTGGCATTCCTCCTCCTCCTCCAGAAGAATAGAGAATGAAAGATGATTTTGTGTTTGTTGTACTTGTATTTGTTTTAAATGTTTATTTTGTTAGTGTTTATTTTA
>NW_021498981.1:0-567 GCF_001605985.2 Dendrobium catenatum
TCACAAAATCCTCACTTCACGTCATGTCAATTTTTCAAGAGCAAATTTTTCCCTTCACACAAAATCCTCTTACCTCTCAATCCAACAATACCTCCAACCCAACCGTGATCCCCCCACTTCTGCTGATTCCTCCGTCCATAGCCGCACACCCCACTAGGCATCCTTGTGTGCCGTCTAGCGTAAACACTAATCACGTAGACAATGCTCATTCTAGTTACCCCAAGTTCCGACTCTTGCCATCAGATCCGAGGATACTCACACTCCAACTCCTCTGCCTCGTCCGACTCACATGATGCAAACACGTCTGAAGTCCGGGTCACAAAACCCAAACAAATCTTCACCCTACTCAGCAACACAACAGCGCTCAGCACTCCTACGACTTACAAGCAAGCCGCCAAGACGGACCACTGGCGGGTGGCCATGCAAGCTAAGTACAACGCTCTCAAACAACAGGGTACATGGACGTTGGTCTTTGCACCTCCGAACAAAAATGTACTTGGATGCAAGTGGACCTTCAAAACGAAACTGCTTCCAAATGGGCAAGTTGATCGCTACAAAGCACGATTG
>NW_021498982.1:0-298 GCF_001605985.2 Dendrobium catenatum
TCTCCTTCATTAACGAAGCATAACCCTAAATGCAAAAAGCATTAGCTGGTGATAATTTCATCCATGGCCGAAGATTCAGCCAATGTAAATATTAATTAGATGCATCAAAAAAGAAAAAAAAAAGTTGGACATCCGCCGGAAAACGATCACCAAGATTGTGGTCAATCGTCTAAAGCTAGTGCTTCGGAGTATTCTTTCTCCTATACAGAGCAGCTTTGTACCAGCGCGTCAAATTAATGATAACATTCTCATTACGCAGGAGATATTTCACTTAATGAAATGAATCCGCTGCGTCGAG
>NW_021498983.1:0-201 GCF_001605985.2 Dendrobium catenatum
TGATGGGGATACAAAATATTGAAACAATCTAAAAGGTTGGTTAATATCCCAGAGTTCCCAATAGATAGAAAATGAAACCTAATAAAAATCCCACATTCCATTACAATATTTTCAAAAAGGTAGAAAAAACATATATGAAATCCAAGCAAATGACAACTAGATAAAATATAAATAAAAAAAACTACTAAACCAATTGTCAAA
>NW_021498984.1:0-268 GCF_001605985.2 Dendrobium catenatum
GCTAGGACAATCGGATCCGAGCATCAGTCGTCCCTACTAATCCGGTAGGGGCGCTACGGGCGAAACCACAAGGTCGTAGCCCCCGGTGCTGTAAGTTTACTAAAAACTTAGAAAACCTTTAGAGGCCTAGATGATTGTATGCCTCCTTCCCTTAGGGCCTTAGAAACTTCAATTATATCTAGGATTGCTTTTGTTTTTCTTATTTAGATCCCTAAAATCCAATGACATACATATAGAAGTCTTAGGAATTAGAAAAAGAACAACACTT
>NW_021498985.1:0-267 GCF_001605985.2 Dendrobium catenatum
ATCAACATTAGAAGATGATAAGGCATCGGTGATGTAAAAAGTGCCAGGCGCCAAATCTTTTTCCTTGGAGAACTCCGCCTTATTTATTAAGAGGTCATTTTGTTGGAAGACTTTACTGATGCCCAAGAGCAAATCAGGTCGGTCTAAAGTGCGCATCTCCATCCTTAACCCCCTTGCACTAAAAAATAAATAATATATTTGTCATACTAACATAATTTATTTTTCTTAATGGTCAACAACAACAACAACAACAACATCAAGCCTTTA
>NW_021498986.1:0-272 GCF_001605985.2 Dendrobium catenatum
TTTATAGGGTCGACAAGGTTCAACCAAATGGAAATGATCCCAAAACATCCCGATGATGGCCGTGTTGAATGCAAATCTCAACCAAAGGGGTCCATTCCAAATATTTTCATAATGTCACCAAAATACCCATAAAAATCCAAAAATTCAAAACTCCACAAAAATCCCAAAAACCCAAAATATTTAAATATGAAACTATCCATCCCAACACTTAAAGCAAAGTTCATCCACCCTCCGTAACAGTCTGCCAGGGTGGACAAATTCAAATAAACTCT
>NW_021498987.1:0-228 GCF_001605985.2 Dendrobium catenatum
ATTATCGGGATCGATTTGAGTACTTAGCTAGCAGATTAGATCACATTTCAGAGTCAGCCTTAGAAGGGAACTTCATGAAGGGGTTGAAACCAGAGATCCGAACAATAGTCAGGGTACTGGAGCTGAGGAACCTGGGAAAGGCTATGGAGCTGGTGCAGTTGGTAGAAGATCAGAAGAAAGCAGAAAGATGGTGATAGGAAATACTTGGATTTCCAAGTGTTTCTCACC
>NW_021498988.1:0-209 GCF_001605985.2 Dendrobium catenatum
TATTTTGTATGCTGGTAGATTGCTACATCAGTATGTTATTGACATGTACGTGAAGATTGAAACAAGTCGCTTAGACTTCTACAAACAAAATCAACATACAATACGATCAGATTTGTATAAAGGGATTATTGATAGTGTAGCTGCTGGAGAAACACAAATTAATAATACTGGAAAAAGAATTATACTTCCACCTTCGTTCATTGGCGGAC
>NW_021498989.1:0-624 GCF_001605985.2 Dendrobium catenatum
TCTTTCAAATAAGATTATAGGATATGAAAAAAAGAAATGTCAAAATAGAATCAATGGATGAAAACACTCACTATAGAAAATTTAGGCATTACTGGCAATTTATCTAAGATTTTTGGTGGTTTAGTAAAATACTGGCAGTTTTTCAGCGGTTCAAAAATTGCAGGAATAAACCGCGCAAGAAACTGTTTCATGCGGTCTATTTCTAACTGTTATAATCACCGGCAGCTTTCCGGTGACCGAGATGACCTGTAATTTTTGGCGGTCATAACGCCGGTGACCGCCGGTTAATCATCGGTGGCAACTGGCCGTCAAAATTGTAGTCTAACCGTGGATTATTAGACCACCATTAATTTCGACGATAATTAATTAAATAACTGTCGGTTAAATTGCCGGTATTATTGGTGGCTACATGACCGCGCGCATGTAATGGTCGTCGGTAATACCTGAATTTCATGTATTGACTATAACTCCCTTTCTCTCTCTTCTCTCTCTCATCCTCCTCCTCCCTTCTTCCTCTCTTTATTTCCTTCCTCGGCAAGCCAAGTAATAGAGAGAGGGGAGGAATTGCTAAGTGGGAAAATTTATATTAAAAATATTATTAAGTACCCAGTGTTGCAGGCTCAC
>NW_021498990.1:0-287 GCF_001605985.2 Dendrobium catenatum
TTTCCCCAAAAAAAAAAAATGAAATTTATGATTTAAAATTTTTCACATAAATCAAAAAAAGAAAAGGATGCATTAACACAATTATCAGAGGAAAAAGATTAAAAATATTACGTAATTATATACAAAATCTATTATATATAAATGCAAGAGATTTTTTTTTTGATATATAAAAAGAACTTAACATATTTGAAATATTATATAATTATTTTTTTATTTGGTGCGAACACTAAAAAAATGTAATAAAAAAAATTTAACGATGGAGCTAACATGAGCACGATGTCGATTTT
>NW_021498991.1:0-413 GCF_001605985.2 Dendrobium catenatum
CGTCAATCCGAGGCAAAGGATACTTGTTCAAATCTCTGTAATCCACACACATACGAAGTGTCCCGTCCTTCTTCTTCGCAAACAAAATAGGTGCTCCCCAGGGCGAAACACTAGGACGGACAAAGCCTCTATCTACCAACTCCTGAAGCTGAATTTTTAACTCAGAAAGTTCTTTCGGTGCCATCCTGTACGGAGCTTTTGATATCGGAGCTGTACCCGGAAAAATATCAATAGAGAACTCCACATCTCTATCTGGAGGTAAACCAACCAACTCCTCTGGAAAAACATCAGCAAACTCCCGTACCACTGGGATCTCAGAAACAGAACCAACCTCCAGGTTCAGATCCCGCACCGAAGCCAAAAAGACTGGGCACCCTTTCTTCCACATTCTGCTCACCTCCAACACAGAAATC
>NW_021498992.1:0-422 GCF_001605985.2 Dendrobium catenatum
GAAAATAATATAAATGAAAAATCTATGAGGTAAAAAAATAGATAATTTTGAAGCCATTTAATGTATATAGCTGAGGTCAATCTGTTGTCGTGCAGAAACACAACTCATCTTGGCCTGTTGGTTTAAAGCTTAGGCTTCCAACTAAGAGGTCTTGAGTTCGAGTCTTTGTGTATGCCTTGTGTGGGTGAGTTTGCCTTAAATGGCCTAAATGTCTTTAAAAAAAAAATGTTGTCGTGCAGAGCAGGGCAAAAGAGATGCAAGCAGACAAAGCTAATGAATAAAGGGAGAATAACATTTCAGGTGATAAAAAATATCTATAAATGAGTAAATCAAGAAAGTAAAACAAAAAGTGAGCAATTAAATAAAAAGAAATTTAATCATTTTTCCATAATTTTTCTCCATGTTGCTGGTGAATTTTGGCC
>NW_021498993.1:0-226 GCF_001605985.2 Dendrobium catenatum
CCGTATTACAACATGACTAAGGCCTTCAAATGTTCAACAAACGGTGCACAATCAAGGGATTCAATATCGGCTGTCCATTCGGCCACTCCCTATTTACCCCTGATCTCACACCTATTTATGGGCTATACCACTCCAAAAAAACTATAAATAGACCCCTAATTTTTCATGAGAGGGGACCCCAAGCAAGAGGAGAAGAGGAGAAGAGAAGGAAGAAGAGAAGGAAGAG
>NW_021498994.1:0-605 GCF_001605985.2 Dendrobium catenatum
ATTGTGTTCAACTTCTCTAAACACTACAGGAAAGCCCGTTATTACCGGCGGACTAAATCCGCCGGAACACATAGATAATCCGACGGAACCATAATTTTCCGGCGCACGTTTCGGCGGAAATGCATACGCCGGTTTCGGTTGCGTCGATAAATTTGTTCCGACGAATATAATGCGCCGGAAAACTTTCCGGCACACTTACCGACGCTTTACCGGCGTAAAACATCGGATTGGTGCCGACGACTCACAACCGATAAATTCCAACGCCATATGTGCCGGTAAGGTTCTGTCGGATTGTCCGCCGGTAAGTACCGGCGGACAAAACGCCGCAAGGTCGCTGTAGACAACCCACGGATTTATTTGCGGAGCAAAATTGGCGCCGGAAAGAATCGGCGGAAATGGCGCCGGAAAATACGCCGGTAGTTGCCGACGGAAGGAAGACGTCGATACGTCCGATACAATTCATTGTATCGTTCTTTCCGGCGGTTTTTCGACGTACAATCCGCCGGAAACCTGTAGCATTGACAAAAAAAAAATTCCTTCCCAGCCAACAATCAAATTTCCACACCTTCAAACGAATACAAATAACAATTCCACAACATTTCAAT
>NW_021498995.1:0-599 GCF_001605985.2 Dendrobium catenatum
CTCTCTCTGGAAACCGGCGCCAGCAAGGGGGATAGAGTCGAACACCCCTTCCCTCTGGTTCGCGGAAGGCCAGAGGCCGAACACCCTCCTTCCTCCTCTCTCAGCTTCGCAAATCTCACCCGACGCCGCCCAGCCCAAGTCGCAACCTCCCATGCCCTAGCTGATGCTGACACGAGCTCCCACCTTGGCCGTCGATTTCTCTTCCCATTCGAGCAGGTATATTCCCCTTTTTCTTCTCCTTCTTCTTCTTCTTCCCCTTATTCTTCTTCTTCTTCTTCCTATAAAAAAAATTCTGAGAATGGAATTTGCTTGAGTTGTCTTTCTATATCTATGCATACTTGTCTCTTTGTCATAGCGATTGTTACATGGATTATGAGGATTCCTTTGTTAGTTATTTAGAAAGCGTTGACTGAATAGGCGTGTACATTGTGGCTTTTGTGATGATTTTCTTTTGTATTATCTCATAAGCTTCTGTTGACCTCATTTTTGTATGAGGTCACTTGGACCAATCCTGGCCATAGATTAATTTCCAAATCAATTGAAACTCTAGGCCCTAGGATCGTTCTAGACTCCAGACCTTAGGTTCTATTCTAGACCTT
>NW_021498996.1:0-347 GCF_001605985.2 Dendrobium catenatum
AAACTATAAATAGAGCCCTCATTCTTCACAAGAGGGGAGAGGCTATGAGAGAGAAGAAGAAGAGAAGGAGGAGAATCAGCTCCTCGACCACCGCCGGAGTTCGTCCTGCCGCCCGAACATGCCGGAATTCTGCGTGATATTCGGGAGAACGCCGGGATTCTACCCAACTTCCACGTGATGCTGAAATTCTTCCCAATTAACAACATAATTCCCTCCTGACGTCGAAACTCCGTCCAATTGAAGCCGGAGTTCTCCTCTTCCACCAGTAGACGTCGGACTTCTACCCTACGTCGGACCTTCACTCTTCGCCAAGTTTCCACCCGACACTGGACATCTACTGGTTATCG
>NW_021498997.1:0-264 GCF_001605985.2 Dendrobium catenatum
AGTTTAAATTTTGCTTCGCCTTGCCCTTTTCTTCCGCAGGAAAAATTTTTAAATTAGGGCACTGATTTTTCATATGTCCAGGCTTCCTACATCGAAAGCAAATAACGTCAGAATGAATATGAACATCTTTACCATTTTTATCTTTTTTTCACTTTTGCTTATGCATTGGTGAGCTTTGTGATTTTCTTGACAAGTCATTGCATTCGTCACCAACTAAGCTATCTCTCTCTATATCTTCAGCTTTTAGAATAATCGTTTCACCTG
>NW_021498998.1:0-345 GCF_001605985.2 Dendrobium catenatum
TTTTTCACCCTACATAAGTTGAAGGGCTAATTAGGATTTGTCTTAGATGTCCGCCCTCAATTCCTTAAAATTTAAACAACGTCCCTACCCATCTTTCATAAGAGACTGGATACATGGTTTTAAAGCGCTTAGGTGGTTAGATGGCTCCCCAATCCAGGCCCGGGTAAGTCCAGATTTGCACTTCATTAGTTAGGTTCGGGTCACTATTTTATAGTACCCAAATTAGATTTAGGTTCTGAGGAAGATTCTTTTTAGATCTTAAGTCCTCACGCTCTGGGAATATAATCCCAAATTTCTAATAAAATGTCAACTTAAACATAAAACTTTCTCCTAAAATGTAAAGCC
>NW_021498999.1:0-237 GCF_001605985.2 Dendrobium catenatum
ATGAGATCCTAGAAGCAAAAGCAACTACAAATGAAATCTTTAGATGTCTTCTACATACTTGGGGGAAATATGAGGATGTTGTCCTGTGGCATGAAAATGATGAAATTATGAAATTAAGGCAATATAGGTCTGGCTATGAACTTCGAGCAAGTGGTTGTAAGTTGTTACTAGAAAGATTTTGCTATATGAACGGCCGCCTGGTATCATTAAATTTTATAAAGGATCGTATTCGAGAAT
>NW_021499000.1:0-258 GCF_001605985.2 Dendrobium catenatum
AAGATGCTCCATCCTTAGTTGCATATAGCTCTTTCCACTTTATTCTCCTTGGTGACCATTTCATCGATTAGAACTCTTGTCGGCGGCGACCGGATACGGCGAACTATTAGCGGACTCAGTGCCTACCAACTCCTCGCTGGTAAGGTGGGCCGGTGCAACCTCCATTTCTGTAGACCGATACGCACCCTTGTTCTTACCTCCTCCTTCGTTCTCCTTCGACAAAACCCTAGATTTCTACTCTGACTTTTTAAATTGTCA
>NW_021499001.1:0-260 GCF_001605985.2 Dendrobium catenatum
CCATTAAAATCAGTAATCAATTCCCCTTTATTTTCTTCCTTCGAGGAGATATACTTTTTCGAACGAGTTGATTCGACTTATAGAATTAGAGTTCAATCTAAATTTTAAAATTCCCAAAGAAAACTAATATTTTCCAAAATATGTTTTCAAAATTGCACCAACAGTACGATAATTTAATTTCTTCTGGACGAAAATTTTACAGAGAACAAATCGTCCTGGACGTTTTTTAATTTTGTCCTGGACGAATAGGACTTAGAAAA
>NW_021499002.1:0-309 GCF_001605985.2 Dendrobium catenatum
CCTCCCTCCCCCACCGTCCTCCTCCTCTCTCTCTCTCACCCCTTCCCCTTCTTAAGGTGTTTCTCCTTGTTGAGTTGAGGTGTATGATCGACCCGAAGCTTGATTCCTACTTCACATCCGATGGTCAAAGATTCGTGGATTTTCTCAACTTTCCTTCGTTGGAGTGATTCAAATCCTTGACGGATCTCTTGAAATTCCATCCTCCCGTAATAGCCGATGAAGGAACAACTATTGGAAGGTACGTGGTGATCTACGTCGTCTCTCCGTGAAGGTGATTTTCTTCCTTGACTCATTTACTTTCAAATTCTA
>NW_021499003.1:0-327 GCF_001605985.2 Dendrobium catenatum
TCTCTTGATTGGACTTTTGTCCAACCAATTTCTCCTCGATTTTGATCTCTAACTTAGAGCGGGACGAGGACCCTTTTGGAACAAAATATGTAGCATCTTCGTAGATCCCGATTTCTTGAATCGAAAATGATTGCAGATCACCCTTTAACAAAATATGTAGCATGTTCATTTGATGCATTGGTGAAGGGTAGATGGAACCATTCTATATTCATGAATCCAAGGTCTACCTAAAAGGGCATTAAGGGACGTTGCCGAATCAATTATATGAAACATAGCTTCAATTTTCAAGCCTCCTATTTCTAAGAGCAAAGTGATTGAACCTAAAGC
>NW_021499004.1:0-223 GCF_001605985.2 Dendrobium catenatum
TTTTTTAATTCAAATTTACTAAATTTTATACACATATATTTTCCTGCATTTAATTTTGAACACAAGAAAAAAACATACCTAGATCTATAAGCCTAAACTCTTAAGATAACAAACTAATCAAATTTTGGTAAATAAAAACTAGTTTTTTATCATAAGCAATTAACTTAAAAATAAAAAAGATAGCAAAAAATTTTTATTGCATCAAGGTGATCTTCTAGTCTTC
>NW_021499005.1:0-329 GCF_001605985.2 Dendrobium catenatum
AATAGTGTATTCCAATAGATTTGATTGTGAAAATTTCTTTTCATAATAATTTTTTTGAAGGAGTAATGATTCAAATATATATCTTAAAACATATCTTATTCAAATTAAAAAAAAATACAAATATAATATTATTTCTCTAATTTGATTACAATTTATCATTTCATTAAAAAAAGCTCAAATACCATAATAATAAATATGCACACAAAATACATCAAATACATATATGAAATTATAAAATTTTCTCTTATGAACATACATTCCTCCAAATTTTTATTTTATTACAAACTTAGAAGAAACAAAATAACAGACATTTTTAACATTTGTTTTTT
>NW_021499006.1:0-574 GCF_001605985.2 Dendrobium catenatum
TTATTCATCTTACCTATTTCAAAAATTGAGAAATTTCATTCTAGATATCTAACTTTACAATCTCCCAATAATATTTAAAAAAAGATTATGTGACTCCATCTAGTCCCGGTGCAATGTTCCCTGCAGCTTGGAAAATGACTACCTCTAATTCATCCCAAGAAACTGCTCTGTTCAGCCATAATATAATGGATTCCTCCAATGAAACTGAAGGCTCTGGCCAACCATCCATAACACAATTCCTCTCATTCTATTTTCCATTAAAAAAATTCAGAAAAATTTTACAATCAAATTTTGGTTTTTCACCATTGACCCATCTTCATCCTGCACCTTGATTATCCACTTATAACTTTTTCTAGCACTTGTAAAGGAATGAAAGAACTAAAATCTCCATCCATCATACACTTGACCTTAGCACGTTGCCTCCATCAATTGTGCAATCTAGCTAAGGTAGAATTTAGTTCTGATATCTTCACTTTGAGCATCCAACTCTCTTAATCTGAAAGGTATCCAACCTCCAATTCCCTCAATTGTAGATCAAGAATCTCTTTTAAAAGACAATCTTTTAATAGAGAAA